>NC_133598.1:0-256964 GCF_964106895.1 Numenius arquata
AGTGGATAAGGAACTGGCTGAATGGCCGCACTCAAAGGGTTGTGGTCAACGGCTCAATGTCCAAGTGGCAGCCAGCGACGAGTGGTGTTCCTCAGGGGTCGGTACTGGGACCAGTGCTGTTCAACATCTTTGTTGGAGACATGGACAGTGGGATGGAGTGCACCCTCAGCAAGTTTGCTGACGACACCAAGCTGTGTGGCGTGGTCAACACGCTGGAGGGAAGGGATGTCATTCAGAGGGACCTGGACAGGCTGGAGAGGTGGGCCAGTGCAAGCCTCATGAAGTTCAACCAAGCCAAGTGCAAGGTCCTGCACCTGGGTCAGGGCAATCCCAGGCACAAATACAGGCTGGGGGGGGAAATCGTTGGAGAGCAGCCCTGAAGAGAGGGACTTGGGGGTGTTGGTTGATGAGAAGCTCAACATGGCCCAGTCATGTGCACTGGCAGCCCAGAAAGCCAACTGCATCCTGGGCTGCATCAAGAGAAGTGTGGCCAGCAGGTTGAGGGAGGTGATTCTGCCCCTCTGCTCTGCTCTGGTGAGACTCCACCTGGAGTACTGTGTCCAGCTTTGGAGTCCTCAACACAGGAAGGACATGGACCTGTTGGAACGAGTCTAATGAAGGGCCACAAAGATGATCAGAGGCCTCGAGCACCTCTCCTATGAAGATAGGCTGAGACAGTTGGGGTTATTCAGCGTGGATAAGAAAAGGCTCCGGGGAGACCACATAACAGCCTTCTAATACCTAAAGGGGGCCTACAGGAAAGATGAGGAGGGACTCTTGATCAGGGAATGTAGTGATAGGACAAGGGGTAATGGTTTTAAACTGAAAGAGGGGAGGTTTAGATGAGATTTCAGGAAGAAATTCTTTAGCATGAGGGTGGCGAGACCCTGGCCCAGGTTGCCCAGAGAAGCTGTGACTGCCCATCCCTGGAGGTGTTCAAGGCCGGGCTGAATGGGGCTTTGAGCAACCTGGTCTAGTGGGAGGTGTCCCTGCCTATGGCAGGGGCATTGGAACTCGATGATCTTTAAGGTCTGTTCCAATATGAACCATTCTATGATTCTATGATTTTTTTGTTCTGCAGGAACACGTTTTGACTAAGCCAGTCACCAGAGGAAGTCCTCTCCTCTGATTTTCACAGAACACTTGTCTACATCTGAGCTTGTCAGCATAATGCCTTTAAATAAGGCTGGAGAAATAAGGCCTTTGGGGATTTTCCACTTCAGACCCTCCCTTAGACCATTGCTTCAGGAAGAGAGGACTCCTGCCTGCTGCTCCCCAGATCTCCTCCTGATGTACTGCGGTACCAGGGGATGAGCTTAAAAATACAATTCAATATCCTCAGCCTAGGCAGCTACTGCCTTACTTGTGTGGTGGGACACAGACTTGGCCACCCAGCTGTGGCTCCAGATGATTGTGTGTCTCTTGATGGCCCTATTGCCATGTCTGCCAGTCCAGTGCAGTTATCTGGGCTACTCCAGAGAGCAGCAACCCTTGAGGCACTCCTGAAGTGGGACATGCACCTCACAAAGGTAGGTTTGTCTTGGGTGAACTGCCCACCAGTGTTGTCTGCTTCTCTCTGTTGACCGCAGAGTGAGCTAAGTAATTAAGACTTGACTAAATATTACCTGCTGCGAGTCATGGGGCTGTGCCCTGCTTACAATATAAGCAGTTTCAGCTACTTCTTTTTCCTACACAGAAAATCCCCATCTTAGTTCTACTCCAGTTATCACAAGGTTCCTGCATCCACACGTAGTCCTGATCCACACAAAGTGAAGCCCTCCAAGAACTTTTTAACTAGCCCCATGGTGACAGAATCTTGAATCTGCTAATTATTATTCTTTTTTTGAATGACCGGAAGTTCAAGGTGATTTGAGATTTTATTTTCTTCTGAAATCCCAGCACCTGCCTTAACATAGGCATCAGTGATCTTATAAGGGAAGGTTGTTCGTGTCTTCTGTTGGAGGTAAGTTTGCATCCCCTACTTCTTTGAGTAGACCTATGCTGTATTATCTTGTAACTTGACAATGACATGCTGGAGCTTTTCTGCAGTTGGATCACAGAAACAGCAGATTTCTGGAGTTACCAACCATCAACCTAATGCTGCCAAACCCACCACTAAACCATATCCCTCAGCACCACGACTATCCATCCTTTAAATGCTTCCAGGGATGGGGATCCCACTACTTTCCTGGGCAGCCTGTTCCAATGTTTGATAACCCTTTTTGTGAATAAATTTTTCCTAATATCCATCCTAAACCTCTCCTTGAGGTGCAACTTGAGACCATTTCCTCTTCTCCTATCACTTGTTACTTGGGAGAAGAGATTGAGCCCAAATTCTCTATAACCTCCTTTCAGGTAGTTATAGACAGCTATAAGTTCTCCCCTGAGCCTCCTTTTCTCTAGACTAAAGAACCCCAGCTCCCTCAGCCGCTCCTGATAAGACTTCTTCTCTAGACCCCTCACCAGCTTCATTGCCCTTCTCTGGACACACTCCAGAATCAAAATGTCTTTCTTGTAGTAAGGGGCAATAGATATCACAGAATCACAGAATCTTCTTGGTTGGAAGGGACCTTTGAGATCATCGAGTCCAACCAACAACAACAACAACAAAAAACCAAAAAAACCCACACACAACACCAGACACCAAAACCAATACCAAACAAACACGCACAACCACACACCACACCCACCCACAAACAGATGCAAACCAACAATCTCGGGCACTAGAGCATGCCTTGAAGTGCCATGTCTACATGTTTCTTAAAAACTTCCAGGGATGGCGACTCCACCACCTCCCTGGGCAGGCTGTTTCAGTGCCTGACCACCCTCTCAGTGAAATAATTCTTCCCAATATCTGATCTAAACCTCCCCTGCCGCAACTTCAGACCATTTCCTCCGGTCCTGTCATTATTCCCTTGGGAGAAGAGCCCAACACCCACCTCTCCACAACCTCCTTTCAGGGAGTTGTAGAGGGCAATGAGGTCTCCCCTCAGCCTCCTCTTCTCCAAACTAAACATGCCCAGTTCCCTCAGCCTCTCCTCATAGGACTTGTTCTCTAGACCCCTCACCAGCTTGGTGGCTCTCCTCTGGACACGCTCCAGCAGCTCAGTGTCCTTCCTGTAGTGAGGGGCCCAGAACTGAACACAGTCACACAGCAACAGATTGAAATGCAACCTGTTTGTTTGAAGCGCAACAGACACTAATTGGAACATACTAAATTACTAAATATAAGGGATTTTTTTTGTTTGTTTATTTTTTCCATGACACTGGTCATATACTTGAACAGGTCCCTGGAGTTTGTGAGACTTGATTTCTAGAAGTCATGTCTAACGTAAATAATTTTACAATTCTGTGTTATAGTGATTCTGTACTCCAATGCATGTTTATAACCACATTTATTGCTCTTGCTGGTGCAGGGATCAAGAATGGAATCAAAGAACATCACCACCACTGTGACAGAATTTGTCCTGTGGGGCCTGACACAGAGTCGCAAGCTGCAGTATTATCTCTATGTGACCTTTTTTCTCATCTATGTGGTAACCTGGCTGGTGAACTTCACCATCATTGCAACTGTAGCTGCTGATCACCAGCTCCATACACCCAAGTACTTCCTCTTGGCCAACTTGGCTTTCCTTGATGTCAGTGATTCCTCAATCAATACTCCCAAACTGCTGTCAAACCTCCTCACCCAACATACAATGATTTCATTCAATGAGTGTTTCCTCCAGATGTTCTTCTTCTATTTCATTGCTGGTGCAATGGCTTTTTTCCTTGTTGGGATGGCAATTGATAGATATGTGGCCATCTATGAGCCACTGTGTTACTGGTCTGTCATGAACTGTAATATGTGCACGGGATTGGTGGCAATTGCATGGTTCAGTGGATTTGTTCACTCTGTTGTACAAATTGGTTTTCTTCTCCAGCTACCATTCTGTGGCTCCAATGTACTGGACAATTTCTACTGTGATGTCCCTCAAGTCTTCAAACTGGCCTGCACTGACACCCGCATAGCTGAACTACAGATGGTATTTAGTAGAGGAGTGATTCTCATTATTTTTTTTTGTAGTCTTGATTATTTCTTACACTGTCATCTTGCTGAAGAAAAGGACATGCATCACAGAAGGGAAGCAGAAAGCCCTGTCTACTTGTGGAACCAGATAACTGTTGTGAGCTTAATATTCATCCCCTGCATTTTCATCTATGCTTGGCCTTATAAGAAATTCCCCATGGACAAGGTGGCCTCCATTGTTTGTACTGTGGTCACTGCAGTGCTAAACCCCATTATCTACACACTGAGAAACACTGAGATGAAAAAGGCCATCAGGAGAACACTGAGGAAAATCTTTCTCTCAGGAGAGATACAGAAACTAGATCAGCCAGCAGATCCAAAGACATCAGATCTGGTGCTTCCATGAGAAAACTGCTCACCACTGAGATTCCTGCTCCTTCAGTAAGTGGGCAAATTTCTAGATGTCAGATGGAGACAACATTCCCCTCACATCAGCTTAGGAAGGTCAGTCACATGTTTTCTTCTTCTTCATGGAGTGTGCAGTATGGTGTAATTTGTAGGGCCTGATGAGAGTTTTCTGTAAAAAAATCACCTGCAAAAACAGCAGCATGGCACACCCTGGATACTGACCTGGATACTGACCATACAAGGTCAAGGCCCTGACCAAGACCTTGTTCTCTCCTGTTGAAATCACGGCTAGACCTTCCACTCTGGCACACCCCTCACTTCTCTTTAGCAATCTAGTGTAGTTTTATTTCTAGGTTAACGCATCTGAAGGCCAGCTTGGTAAAGCTGTCTTATTTCTGCCTGTCACATAATTACAAAAGGTCTTTATGTCCCTGTGTCAGCTGTAGGTTTAGTTTACTCCCTTTTTACACCCTTATCCTCACTTCAGGTGGACTGTATGGCTTTTAGGATCCCTTCTGGAGTGAAGCATCGTGGTCCCACATTAGACAACATGGAGGTAGTTGAGGGATAAGATTGTCCCAGTGATCACTCAAGGGTGGTCCAGGGATAGATTTTTCCCTCACCATTCCTCTCTTCTTTGCTCTATCCCATCCTCCAGTTTTATCCCAACAATCCTTATATGACCATGATCTCCTACAAACCCACAGAGCCTTCTATACAGAACAAGCATTCTGAACATGATGCTATTCAAGGACAGAGGTGGTAAATGAGGAGACAGACCTCCTATACTGCTTCCTGTATTAGAAAAAATTAAAATTTCTTTGTAGATCCTTGTAGAGGATCTTAAAAGTTTTAAAGACATGCCAGGCCCAAAACTGGGCCACCTGGAACCAGGTGGAGACCTGCAGAAGTGGGATGGATTCAGAGAAGAGGAAATTCTGTCTGCAGGAATATCTGACATCACTTCAAGGAGGATGCTGGGTGGAGGAAAAAGTTTCTAGAACTGCCCCAAAAAGTGCTGCTGAGCATCGAGCCACCTAACCTACAAATGACCTATTCTACGACTCACAATCAGAATTAGTATAGTGCTTTGGATCTCAAATGCAGAGAAGTGTCCTGTGTGCCCCACATGGTAAGCTAAAAAGGGCCCCCAAAAGGTCTGTGGAGTAGGTACTGTGCCAGAGATGATAAAAGTTCTGTGCACTATGGGTGCAACCAGACCCCCCTTAAGGGGGCTAGCTGTGGGCAGTGTGCATGTGAACACTTCTGGTCCGCTGGCTGAGGTAAATCACTTAGATGATATAGACAAAGACTAGTTATCTTTCGCTGCTGAAGAAGTGCTGAAGGACTGGTTTCTGGACCCATTACATGACAGGAGTGCAAAGGGACAGAAACTCTGCTCCAGAAAATGTGAGACTGCTCAGAATGGTGGTAATCTTGCTCCTTGAGAATCATGGAGACAGCTCTAGCTGAAGAAAGTTTCCCAGTACATCCAGTACACACAGGTTCCTCTTGCTGGGTTTAGAGGGATGGTGGTTTCATGTGTGGGGAAACAAACCATGGTGAAGGTACTGAGTTGCCAGGTGAAGGAGTCATGGGATGAAGTGAGCAGATTATGCACCAGAGAACCAGAACAGGATGGCAAGAAGAGACAGAGCAGAGGCAATAGCCAAAGTCCCTTGTGGCACTAAAGGACATAAAACTGGAGGGCATACTTTATCGAGTGGTGAGGAAGAGTCCCAGGATGGAGGAGGCTGCATGCTTGTGGCCTCTGACAGAAGGAGAAAGGCACTTTTTGTAAGGCACTCATTTTCTTTTGCCAGAGGATAGGTAGGACAGTTAAGGAAACTATATTTGGATTTTTATAGCATGTAACAGGATTTCACAAAGGCTATTATTGGAAGACTTTGTGGATGTAACCATAGTACACTCTGCACTTACCCTGCCTAACAGAATACGCACTAAAGGAAACCATCCTCTATGAAATCCTGATTTCCCCTCAAAAGAAATTATTTGGCTGATTCAAGTCCATAACATGATGGGTGAGCAATTGGTTGATGAGTCAGGCTCAAAGAGTTACAGTAAATGGGGTAATATCAGGCTGGCAGCCACTCACCAGAGGGGTTACCCAGGGCTCAATTTTAGGGCCACTTCTCTTCAATGTTTTATAAATGATCTGGACACAGGAGTTGAACATACATTAAATTTGCTGATGATACTAAACTAGGAGGAGCTGTGGACTTCCTCAAGGGTAAAGAGGCCTTACAGAGATATCTGGGTAGACTAGAGTGCTGTGCAATCACCAACCATATGAAATTTAACAAAAGCAAGTGCAGATTCTCTACCTGGGATGGGATAATCCTGGTTATACAAAAAATTGGGGGATGAGAGGCTGGAGAGCATCCCTGCAGAAAGAGATCTGGGGATTTGGGTTGATGGTAATTGAATATGAGTCACTGTGTGTCCTGGCAGCCAAAAGAGCCAGCCATGTGCCGGGGCGCATCAAGCACAGCATAGATAGTCAGTTAAGGAAGGTGATTGTCCTAATCTACATTACACTGGTACATCTCGAGTACTGTGTGCAGTTTTGGGTGCCACAATATAAAAAAGACACCAAACTATTAGAGCCTGTCCAGAGAAAGGCAGCAAATATGGTGAAAAGCCTTGAGGCAAGACTTACTTGGTTTGTTCAGCTTGGAGAAAAAAAGGCTGAGGGGTGGCCTCATCACAGTCCACAACTTCCTTAATGGGGCCAGCAGAGTGGAGGTGCTGATCTCTCTCTGGTGACCAGTGACAGGACACAAGGAAATGGAAAGAAACTGTATCAGGGGAGGTTCAGATTGGACATTAGGAAAAGGTTCCTCACTGACAGGGTGATCGGTCACTGGAACAGGCTCCCCAGAGAAGTGGTCAGGGAACCGAGTCTGTCAGAGTTGAAGGAGCATATGGACAATGCTCTTAGTCATATGATTTAGTTTTAAGTAGTCCTGCAAGGAGCAGGGACCTGGACTCAGTGATCCTTATGGGTCCCTTAGAACTTGAGATATTCTGTGATTCCACCTTGGAATCAAGCCAAGAAGTAGATTACAGAGCGAGTACTAAGGGCAAGATAAAAATGCCTAAGGTATGGTTTATTTCTTCCCAAAGTAACCAATATAAATGGGTTAGCTGAATTGCTTGCTAGAAACACCCATCAATTATGCAGGAATCCTTACGTTACTAATTCTGATGCTGTAGATGTGTATATCTTGATAGAAAAATCCTGCCACTGGTGCCTACCGTAAGCCTATGTTCACATTGCCTTTGATTTTTACTTGGTAGTTGACTTCTGATTTCAGATTTCAGTGGCCTCCCTATGCTGTATGAAAAAGGAAAGCTTGACAACAAGCTAGATCATCCAGTGACTTGCACATGCTCTCTTTGTGGAAAAGCTGAACTCATCAACTCATTCAGGACTAGAGTCAAACAGCAGGCAGTGTCTAAAGTCAGAAATTTAAGTATAAGCTGAAATATTGAACTAACATGCTTGATTTTGGCTATCTGCATCTGGACCAGAAGTTCAGTAATGACTCTATAAATGCTTCACACCTGCCAGTTAATTTCTGCAGAGATACAGAATTTTAACACTAGAACTTCATAGCCCAACTGTGTTAATTTCTTTACACAGTATAGTTCTGCTCTAAGTTATTCCATACAGGTTTTAGTGTCACCCTAAGGTTTTTTGATAATTAGAAGAAAATTATTTGAAGCTTGCTTAATATATATTAAGTTGCTACATAATGTACAGTATTGAGTTGTTCCTAAGAAAATTGTGTTAACAAAACAAAAATTAAAAAGCTTTCACTTATTACTTCAAAATTTTTTTTTATTTTCTGATCCAAAGTATGTATTTGCTGACCAGCTTCCACATCGAGCCCTTGATCTCCTGGTTACAAAAGGTATAGATCATGGGATTAGTCAAGGGGAAGATGACTGTATGGAAAACAGCAACAATTTTTTCCTTTAGGACAGCTTGGAAGGGTAAACCATATATATACAGCTGGGCCACACATGACTAAAACCACAATGATGTGGGAAACACAGGTGGAGGCTACTTTGTTATTTTCCCTGAAGGACTGTGTCTGGAGCTTTAGCAACAGGACAGTGTAGGAGATTAGAAGAAGTGCAAAGCACATAATGATAATTAACTCCACTGTTGAGGAACATCAAAAGCTCCACTATGTAAGTGTTGGTACAGGCCAACTTGACCAATGGATGGACATCACAGAAGAAGTTGTCCAGGATGTTGGGACCACATAAGGGGAGGTGGATGCTGAGAGCAAATAGATTGATGCCATGGATGAAGCCCCCACCCCGTGTAGCTCCAACCAGGACATGGCATACCCCCCTGTTGAGAAACCTGTTGTAATGAAGAGGTTTGCAAATGGCTATATAAAGGTCATAGGCCATGACCATGAGCAGGAAAGCTTCAGGTGCTCCCAGGAAGTGGAGGAAGAAAAGCTGAGCCATGAAGGCCCTGTAGGAGATGGTCTTATGGTGTGAGAAAAAGTCAGCCAACATTTTGGGTTGGCTGAACAGTAGCAGATGTCCAAGAATGCCAAATTGGCCAGGAAAAAATACATGGGTGATCCCAATTGAGAATCCCCCCGAATTGTGAGAATGATAAGGATGTTGCCTGGCAGAATGATCATATAGAAGAGCAGGAAGAAGAGGAAGAGAATCATCTGGATTTAATGGTTTTGGGACAATCCCAACAAAACAAACTCTGTAACTACTGTATAGTTCTCATGATCCATTTCCACTCCGCAGAATCCTGAAAAATAGACAGTAATCATGGTGGTGGTGGGGGAAACCACACCAGTGCAAATCTACAGAAATGTCTGGACAACCTGGGAGATATTTAGATTGTCTAAAATGCATGCCCTTTCCCATTTCCTAGTCTTAGGGAACACCTAATGGTGAAATACTTGAAAGCCAGTAATTTAGATTCCCAGTAACTTGAGCATTTTACTGGAAATGTAAAGTGGAAATGTTCACATTTTATCAGATGTTCTTTGTTTTCTTGGCACCCTGGGAACTGGCACCTGGATGGACTATAGGTCATAAAGTATCAGTCCATTCTTCCACGGGTAGGCTAATTTTTGAGGTTTAAGGTGTAGATGGCTGTAATTGAGCTAGTCATGTCTACTCCCTTTCTGGTTGACAAAAGCAGGTCCTTCCAGGGTAGATAGATTTAATTATAGGGTAGAAAGCTAAACAAAGCTAGATGAAGTGCACACTAAAATCACACAATTAACCTAAATCATAGCCACTCAGTGTAAATGGAAACAAAGTGTAGTTCACTCACATCTGAAGGAAGGTTTATGAATTCCTCAGTGGAATTCATCTGACAGATGCAAAGTTGTTTGAAATTAAACAATTTAAAATCCCTTTATACTAAATTATGTAAGTATAGGCACCCCAGGGAATGATGAATTCTATGTAAATTTTCTCTAGCATATATCTGTTCAAGTATTTTCCAAAATATTTCATTTTTCCCTATTGTCTTTCAAGGGAGTTGAGGATGTCTAGATAGCATTCAGATTTCCACCTTTCTCTGGAGAAATCCCACAGCAGTATCTAATTTTCCAATGAAGTCAACAGAACACTGGAAACATAAATAAAATTCAGTGATCTAAATATCTCTATGAAATTAATCCACTGTGGATCAGTGTGATGGCATTCTGGAAAATAAACTGACATTTCTTTCATATAAGTGTTGCGGACGGAGTGATCAACTTCACTAGTTAGAGTGAAGTAGTGAAATATTTATTAAGGTGAAACAGTGATTTAACAAAATCAGTAGTAAGTGCGATAAAACCAGTAGTAAATGCGATAGTGTTTTATGAGATTCGATGTCAAGGTACACTCTGTTGTTTACTGCATAGACAGGGTCAGACAAGCTGTCGGGGAGACCCTCCTGTTGAGTGATGAGGTTCAGAAAGGACCCCCTTGCTTTTTAAACTCCTTCTCAGAGAGGAGCCTAGGTGCGGCTGAATCCAGTCTTAGTCCCAGACTTGGTCAATGGTTTATGTCTAAAGGATTATATATGTGCAATCAACCCTTTATATTACTTAGCTAAGATTTCAAAGTTTAGCATGCTATTAGTCCCTTATGGAGAATCTGTTGCAGCAAGGAATCTCTCAACCTCAAGGAGTAGAACCTTAAGCGAGCGTCCTCACAAAAGGGGAGATCCTGGCATGCAGCCTGCTGCCATACAGGAGAGGTCAAAGGGCTCTTGGGCTGTCCGCTATTTATACAGTAAGATAATTGACCTATAGCCATATTCTCATGGGAACAAAATATCTAGGTCCCCACTCCAGACAGTGTTTTGGCTGTGTTGCCAGCCATCCCCCAAAGTCCAGATGCAAGTTATTGCAACTGATGTTGTGATGGCCACAATGGCCAAGGCCTGAGCAGGAGCCGGGGGAGGGGTGGGCGTGGGAAACAGGGAGAGCACACCGCCACAATAATGTATAAAATAATTGCATTTACATATATTTTGAATGGAACTGTGGATTTTAACACCTCCCTAGGGAAGAAAACCATAAAAATTGGTCAGGATTTTTTTTAAAAAAGTATTTCCATTTATCTATGTTCTTTTATGCCTCCTACTTCTTTTTCTTCTTTTGGGTCAGAAGAAAGTTATATGAGGTTTTGCCTCCAGATTTTTTCTTCCATTTCACTACAAAACCTCGATACCAGGGAAGGTCATGGAGCAGGTCATCTTGAGTGCCATCAAAACCCACATAATGGGGAACCAGGGGATCAGGCCTAGTCAGCATGGGTTTATAGAAGGCAGGTCCTGCCAGACGAACCTGATCTCCTTCTATGACAAGATAACCAGATTATTGGACGAGGGAAAGGCTGTTGATATTGTATACCTGGACTTTCGAAAAGCATTCGATACTGTTCCCCATAACATTCTTGTGGAAAAACTGGCTTCACACGGCCTGGATGAGCATATGATCCGCTGGGTCAAGATATGGCTGACTGGAAGGTCCCAAAGAGTGGTGCTCAATGGATTTAAATCCAGCTGGCGGCCGGTCACAAGTGGTGTGCCTCAGGGCTCAGTGTTAGGACCATTTCTGTTTAATGTCTTTATTGATGATCTCGACAAGGACATAGGGTGTATCATCAGCAAGTTTGCAGATGACACCAAGTTAAGCAGGAGTGTTGATTCCCAGGAGGATAGGGAAGCTCTACAGAGAGACCTAGATAGATTGGATCATTGGGCCAAAATCAATGGTATGAGTTTCAACAAGGGCAAGTGCCAGGTTCTGCACTTGGGCCACAATAACCCCAAGCAGCGCTACAGGCTTGGGGAAGTGTGGTTGGAAAGCTGCCTGGAAGAAAGAGACCTGGGAGTTCTAATTGACAAGCAGCTGAATATGAGCCGGCAGTGTGCCCAGGTGGCCAAGAAAGCCAATGGCATCCTGGCTTGTATTAGAAACAGCGTGACCAGCAGAAGTAGGGAGGTGATTGTGCCCGTGTACTCAGCACTGGTGAGGCCACACCTGGAGTATTGTGTCCAGTTTTGGGCACCTCAATACAAGAGAGATATCGAGGTGCTGGAGCAAGTGCAGAGGAGGGCAATGAAGCTGGTGAGGGGCCTGGAAAACAAATTGTATGAAGAGTGGTTGAAAGAGCTGGGACTGTTTAGTGTGAGGAAGAGGAGGCTGAGGGGAGACCTCATCACTCTCTACAACTACTTGAAAGGACACTGTAGAGAGGTTGGTGCTGGTCTCTTCGCACAGGTAACTAATGACAGAACAAGAGGGAACGGCTTCAAGCTCCAGCAGGGTAGGTTTAGACTGAACATTAGGAAAGAATATTTCACAGAAAGAGTGGTCGGGCATTGGAACAGGCTGCCCAGGGAGGTGGTTGAGTCACCATCCCTGGATGTGTTTAAGAGACATTTAGATGTGGTTTTGGGGGATATGATATAGGGGAGAACTTTGTAGAGTAGGGTAGATGGTTGGACTCGATGATCCCAAGGGTCTCTTCCAACCTGGACGATTCTATGATTCTGTGAAAGAGGTATGGCTGTCTACATGAAGGCATCTGCCTATTACTGCATTAGTAACTTCACCAGAAAAATTGAGGTAGAGAATAAAGCATACCAAAAATGTTTTAGTGGGAGAGAATGCCCATTTAGTTTTTAGTTTTAGAACAGTTTGTTTAGTTCCCTTATTGAGGCCAGTGAGAAATGAAATCGTTATTGACAGTAGAAATGAAAAACATAAAAACAACTAAGAGGAGATAAAGTAGCAAAAAGTTGTAAAATTCAGAATAAAGAAAATAAATAGGAAAGGAACATAAGAAAGGAATAAAAACAAGAGAAAAAAATACTCCTAACATCACTTTTTGATGTTTTTGTGAAAAGTCAAAATTTCATGTCATGCCTTGAAATTAAAAATTTTCTTGACATTCTTTGTTTTCTCCATCTCTTCCTTTCTTTCATGGACAGCTGAAGGACTCATTGTGCTGTATGTGTGTATAAATTTCTCAGCTGACCGCGAATCGTTATCCATCTCTATCTGAGTTACTCTTTGCCTCACTTTAAATTCCCTCTATTTGGTTTGTTCAGCTCCAGCCTCTTCCCATCTCATCTCATGACAGAAAGATTCATGCAGGAACATATCACTCCACTCTGCTGTATCCTGCACATCCAGCAAATGCAGAAACAACACCCTCCCTTCACTTTGACTTGGTTATAGAGACATCTGTAGCATTTGACTTTCGTGGCTTTGCATATATATCTCTCCACACAGCTCAGTATCTACTACTCTGGGTTGTTCAGCCCTAACCAGCAAAGAACCAATCAAGGTTACTCCCTCTTTTCTGTTTCCTGCTACACCACTTTAGCTAGATGGTAAATGTTTCCCAATTTTTCTACCTACTTCTCTGATGTTATTAGTCTGCCTGTGTCCAGATCCTTTTCACCCTTCAACTGCAGATGGTGCAGTCTCCCTTTCACAGTGCAGAAGACTGGCTCTCTGAACTCAGGTCTGTTCCTTCTTCCTGTTTTCACTGATGGTAAATTTGCCTTCACTACTGGAGGCAAATTTACCAGGAAAATTACATAATGAATTTCTTAATTTATCTCTTTTCAGTCCTTTAAATTATTTAGTTCAAAAAGAAGCAGCTTACAGGAGACCCAAGAATCACAATCTGTGAGTGTGACGGCTCATTCTGGTCTTTTCTACAGTGAAGCCATCTTTTCATGAGTTATTTAAGGGGGTGCTCATACTGAATAATTTACAATGCTGCTGATATATATATCTACACCTGAATAAGTCAACATAGCAACCTGAGGGATAGAGTGGAAGGAAAAAGATATAATTCCTCTTAGGAAGTGTAGGGATGGTGTGGGGGACTGCGGCGGGTCCGTGGAACCCTTGATTGTGGGAATGGAGTCAGGAGTTGACCTTGCAGAGATTAAAGTATATCCTTGAGAAAGAAGGGAGTAGAAAACATCCTGAGAAGTAAAACAACTTTTAGGTACCAGCTGGAGACTGACAAGATAAGGAGTAGTTTTGATGTTTTGCAAGAGACAACCAATGATATATTGTTATAACAATATGTAACCAATAGTAAAAGAACACATGTGTTAAGAAAGAATATATAAGAAAATACGTGTGCTAATAAAGGTAGACTGTTACTGCTTGAACTTCTGAAGATTGCTGGCTGTGTCGTTTGTCCGTCTCAACAACAACGACATCTGGTGACCCAGATGTGATTCTGGATAGGAAAAAAGACAGCTGGAGATAGCCGTGGAGACGGAGCCCAGTATAGCTGAGAGCGGCAGAGAGAGCTGCTGATTGATCCGGAACGTGAATAAGACACCTGGAGAGGTGAGCTACTGGGAACATGGGAGGGAACTTGTCCAAAGAAGAGGGTATCATACTCTCTATGTGGCAGTTGCTTTTGAAACGGCGAGGCGTGGACCTCCCTGAGTTGACTTTACGGAAAATGTTGCTCTGGGGCAAAAGACAAGGCATTGAAGTTACCACTGTCACAGCGTTTAGTGTATCACAGTTGAAGGACTTGGGTGATAAATTGTTTGATGGCGCTACGAGAGGCAACGTGGCGTTTGCTACTAGAGACTTTGAAAGGGCTTAAAGAGCAGAGGGAGCAGGCGGAGATGGTGGGAAAAAATGAGTTCCCTGATCCTTTCGGGCCGGACTTAAAAGGAGGGGTGGATCCATCTGCGGTCCCAAAACCCCCGGTCCTAAAACCCCCTGTAACCAAGAAAGAAGATGGGGGGGCGGGACACGGCTTTCCGAAGGAAAAAAGTATAAGTATGTGCTGCCCCGAGAACAGATAGAAGCGGCAAGAGACTCACATAAACAAGCGGCAGATTCAGGATATGTGTGGCCGCAGGAGGGACTCCCTGTATCTAAGTCAGGAGAGTGTGTGCAGCCCTCTGCTCCACCAGTGCCGATTGCGGAAGAGCAAAAGGCACGGCCGTCACTTAACCCCTTTTTGTATCCACCTCTGCCAGAGGATTCGGACGTTAATGTTGATCAGGATGATCCTATGACAGGGCAAAATGAGCTTGAGGAGGTAGTCCCTGAGAATCCGGGTCCCCCTTTGCATACCCCTGCACCAGTAAAACGTTCTGAGCAAGGGGGGGCAGAGTGTAGAACAAAATACCCTCGTACTTGGGATTTACCTCCAGCCTCAATTACGGCTAGACCGCGAAATCCTGTGCGATTCTGGAAAAAGGTCAAAGCTAAAGCTATGGAGTTGGGCGACTGGGATTTATCAGAGAATATATCCGTTCCCCTCACCACTGATGAACCTTTGAATGTTGAGACTGCTGGGCCTGCAGCGTTTCCCGTGGTGTATCATGACCCAGCAGCAGGGGAGCCTCATGAGCATGCTACTTATTCCTGGAAGGTGATTCAGGATTTACAAAAGGCCACCGCCCAGTATGGCCCCAACTCCCCGGCAGTAATGCAACTGATACAATTATTGTCAATGGAAGCTATGACCCCTTATGATATTACTCATATTGCTCAGATCATTTTTCAACCTGTGCAGCTTGCAGTGTTTTGAAATATTGGGCAGCAAAGGGCTGAGGCGCAGGCCGTAGCGAATCTGCAGTTTCCACAGGGTGATCCTCGCTATGGCAATGGTGCTGATGTTTTAATGGGTGCTGGGCAATTCAATAACCCACAGCATCAAGCGCAGTGGCCCCCCTTGGTGCTTGAACAAGTAAAAAATATAGGCATCGAGGCAATAATTCGCACTGCAGAATTGACAGAACCAAAACAAAAATATACCACCATTAAACAAGGCACTCGAGAACCATTTCTCTCCTTTGTTGAAAAGTTACAAGCTGCTGTTGAACATCAAGTGTTTGATGCGCGCCTCCGTGAAATGTTAGTGAAACAATTGGCTCGCGACAATGCTAATGCAGACTGTCAAAAAATAGTTGAGGCATTACCAGGAGACCCAGCCTTAGAGGCAACGATTACTGCTTGTGCCAAGGTTGGATCTGTGGAGCATAAAATGATTGCACTCGCTGCCGCAATGGCAGCCATGCGAGTACAGGGCCAAAAATGCTATGGCTGTGGTCAAACAGGTCATGTAAAAGCTGAATGCCCCAAGAAAAAAACGGGAGGAACTGGCTCGGGAAAAGTCAATACGGCGGGGGACACAGCAGAAATGAATTGCTATAGGTGTGGAAGGGTTGGACATGTTGCTAAGCAATGTCACTCTAAATATCACCTTAATGGCCAACCATTACAGCCGGGAAACGGCAAGAAGAGCGCAAAGGGGCGCGTGCAGACACAAATGCCCTGTACGCAAATGCCCTACAATCCTGGCAACCCATTTCTAGGGTCAGTGCAGACGCAACCCTCTATGACAAGCTATCAGGGAAAACAGTGGATCAGCCGGGATGGATGTATCCACCACCCACACAGTGACTATAACGACTCAAGGGGTGCACAAAGTGCCCTTAGATGCCTGGGGACTGAGTGCTTTACTAATAGGAAGATCAAGTACCACCCTACAAGGACTCATGGTGCATGTTGGAGTTATTGACGCCGATTTTACAGGACAAATTTGTGCTATGGTATCAACAGCAACCCCACCGGTAACAGTAGAAAAAGGAACACGCTTAGCTCAACTTGTGCCATTTATGAGTTGTGTCCCCAGGACTGAACAGGTTGTTCGCAGTGACGGCGGATTTGGATCAACAGGAAAACCACTTGTTTTCTGGACTCAGACAGTGTCGGAGAAACAGCTGCAAATGATCTGTACACTCATGATGAACAGCGTTACCCCCGATCAGGTGAAACTGACTGGGTTACTCGATACAGGGGCGGATGTGACTATCATCTCACTGCACGAATGGCCTAATACTTGGCCTTTGGCCTCAAACACCTTGGGGGTGGCAGGACTTGGAGGAGTTGCAAATAGCTTAATATCAGCCAAACCGATTACGATTGTTAATTCTGAAGGTCAAAGGGCTACAGTGAGACCTTATGTGACCTCGGCCCCATTAAATTTGTGGGGAAGGGATTGTTTAGGGCAATGGGGAGTACGGATAACAACGGATTTTCAGTAGGGGTGCACTGTATTGCAGGGCATTTCTCGACCCACTCTGGCATTAAGATGGTTAACTGAAAGACCGGTGTGGGTCGATCAGTGGCCCCTCAGTCAAGAAAAACTCACTGCCCTGCAGTCTCTCGTAGCAGAACAACTAGCTGCAGGACACATAGAGGTCTCACACAGCCCTTGGAATACCCCCGTGTTTGTTATAAAGAAAAAATCTGGAAAATGGAGATTGTTACATGATCTGAGGAAGATTAATGAGGTTATGGCAACCATGGGAGCTTTACAACCTGGATTACCCTCTCCCACCATGATTCCGATGCAATGGGAAATTGTTGTAATGGACTTGAAAGATTGTTTCTTTACGATTCCTTTAGCAGATCAAGATATGGAGAAATTTGCCTTTACTGTACCATCCATAAACAATATGGAACCTGCAAAAAGATATCATTGGAAGGTGTTACCGCAAGGTATGAAAAACTCACCCACAATTTGCCAGTGGTTCGTGGCAAAGGCATTGAGTCCAGTACGTACTTTGTTCCCATCAGGTTATTGCTATCATTATATGGATGACATTCTGTTAGCTGCAGCAACTCCACAGGAGTTAATTGAGATGGAGAACAAAACACAAGAATCTCTGTGCCAATATGGACTAATTGTTGCGCCTGAAAAGGTGCAGCGGCAGCAACCATGGCTCTATTTAGGTATGAAAATCTTAACTCAAATGGTGATGCCACAACCCATACAATTGCAAGTGGAAGTGAAAACATTAAATGATGTGCAAAAATTAGCAGGGATGATTAATTGGATTCGACCCTACGTGGGGATTCCTTCTTCTAAATTGCAACCGTTATTTGAACTACTGCAAGGAGACACAGATATTTCTGCCCCACACACCTTGACGGTAGGTGCACAAAAAACAGTTGCAGACATTGAGTGAGCAATTAGTAGCAAACACGTATGGAGAATTGAACTGACAGTGCCTGTCCAGGCAATCATTTTGATTGATCAGTTGGTACCCTTTGCCATGATTGCACAATGGCATGAGAAGTGGGATGATTCTCTACATGTTTTGGAGTGGGTTTTCTTGCCAAATAAAACAAAAAAGACAGCCCCTGGCCTTTTTGAGCCGGTGGCTCAAGTAATTATAAAAGTCAGGACACGCTGTATGGAATTAATGGCGAGAGACCCGGAAAAAATTGTACTCCCAGTGCAGAGTGATTATTTTGAATGGTGCATGGCCAACAGCTCTGCCTTACAAGAAGCCATGATGAACTATACAGGGCAAATAAATTATCATTTGCCCTCACATCCATTGGTCAAACTAGGAAGTCAGGTGAGATTTGGTCAGAAACAATTGAGTCAATTGGATCCAGTAGAGGGACCCACGGTGTTTACGGATGGATCAGGGAAAACAGGAAAAGCGGACATCGTTTGGAAAGACGGACCACAATGGTAGCATAAAATCGAACATCAAGAAGGCTCACCACAAGTGGTTGAACTTAGGGCGATGGCCATGGTGTTTCAAAACTTCCCTGGCCCAGTAAACATCATAACGGATTCTGCTTATGTGGCTGGACTGGTACAATGATTGGATAAAGCTGTGTTAGGGCATGTGTCTAATGAAACGCTGTTTGGGGTTCTGAAGCTATCATGGTTGGAAATTCAGAAACGTCACTATGAATATTATGTCATGCATATTAAAAGTCACACTACGTTACCGGGTTTTATAGTGGAAGGAAATGCAAAAGCAGATGCTTTGGTGTCCGCAGTGGCATTAGGACCTGTTCCCGATATTAAACAACAGGCAATAGCTTCACATCATTTTTACCATCAGGGCTATCGGGCCCTGAAACGCCAATTTCATATTTCCAATTCTGAGGCGTGTGCCATTGTTGCTGCATGCCCTGATTGTCAGGGCCATCATGTCCCTATTTACTATGGCACCAACCCTCGTGGCCTCCGTGCCTTGCAGATCTGGCAGACCGATGTTACGCACGTACCCGAATTTGGGCGTTTGAAATATGTGCATGTCTCTATAGATACTTTTTCATCAGCTCTTGTTGCCACTGCTCATACTGGGGAATCTGCACGTGATGTCATCTGCCATTGGCAATGTGCATTTTCCATTTTAGGTGTTCCCCAACAAGTTAAGACAGACAATGGCCCGGCTTATGTGTCTCAGAAAGTCGCATTATTTTTGCAGCTTTGGGCGATATCCCATGTTACTGGAATTCCCCATTCTCCCACAGGACAAAGCGTTGTAGAACGAGCCCACAGTACACTCAAGCGCTTCCTCCAAAAACAAAAAGGGGGAATGCTGGGTGAACCACCTGATGCACGATTGGCTAAAGCTATGTATGTTTTAAATTTTTTACAGGTTTCTGATGATTCTCCGACCCCAACACCACCCATCCTTCGCCATTTCAATTCCCTGGTAACTCAGGAAGGGGTGGGTCCAGGGGCAAAGGTGTTACTGCGGGATCTATGTACGGGTCAGTGGATGGGTCCGCATGATCTATTAACTTGGGGAAGAGGTTATGCTTGTGTTTCCACAGATCACGGGCTGCAATGGATGCCTGCACAGAATGTGAAGCCTCTGTTATCTTCCTCATGATGTGTGCCGTAGTCAACGCATTTTGGATGCCAATGCAGACAAGGACCAATGGATGGATCACTCTAGCCAACATGACTGGCCAAGATTCCATATGTCTGGCCACTGCATCACCAGAGAATCCGTTTACTACATGCCTCGTTGGTGTTCCAGTGGACAAGTGGCCGGTACCACATGAAGCACGGGCAACTTTTCAGAACGAGTCGTTGGTTAATACATGGGATGCATGGGTGCCTTATTTGCCTAAAGTGCCTTTGGAACCTCAAGAGCTCGAACTTTTGGGATCTATAAAAATGGACTATTGTCTGTATTTCAGTTATACAGGAAAGAACCAATCCTTGGCGTGGGTGGTAAATTCAAGTATGTCAATTTACAGAAATTCAAGTGTATGGTGTAACTTTACCTCCCCAAATATTTCTCGATCCTCAAATGTCCCTTTGGCTCTACCTCCGGGTATATTCCTGATATGTGGAGATTGAGCCTGGGGAGCCATACCTTCTCACATGAAAGGAGGATCATGCAGTTTGGGACGCTTAACATTGTTAACTCCTAATACGTCCATGATTTACCAACATCGCTATTATAAAAAAGCTAAGAGGAGCCTCCATGCTTACAATGAAGACTGTGATGACCAAGTCACTTTTTGGAATAAGGGTGAAATATGGGCAGCCTCTATGTTTGTACCAGGAGCAGCTGCTGCCAAAGCGTTAAGTACCTTGAATAAGTTAGGATGCTGGCTAGCAAAGCAAACAAATGCAACCTCTGAATCTGAGGCATTAAGCAACTTACTATTAGATGTAGACTCAGTTAGGCATGCTACGCTACAAAATAGAGCGGCGATAGATTTTTTGTTGTTAGCTCAAGGACATGGATGCGAGGATATTGATGGAATGTGTTGCATGAACTTGTCAGATCACTCTGAATCAATTCATAAAAGCATACAGTTGTTAAAGGAAGGAGTACAAAAGCTGCAAGTTGACAATGGATGGGATTGGTTGAACAGATTGTTTAGTGGATGGGGACTGTCGGGATGGTTGTTGTCAGTAGTAAGAACGGGATTAGTTATTTTACTGATTGTTGTAGTTGTGCTATTAATGTTGCCATGTGTCATCTCCTTGCTGCAAAGGGCCCTGCAGCGGACGATGAGGGCGATATTTTTGGCACAAATACAAAAAGGGGGAATTGTGGGGGACTGCGGCGGGTCCGTGGAACCCTTGATTGTGGGAATGGAGTCAGGAGTTGACCTTGCAGAGATTAAAGTATATCCTTGAGAAAGAAGGGAGTAGAAAACATCCTGAGAAGTAAAACAACTTTTAGGTACCAGCTGGAGACTGACAAGATAAGGAGTAGTTTTGATGTTTTGCAAGAGACAACCAATGACATATTGTTATAACAATATGTAACCAATAGTAAAAGAACACGTGTTAAGAAAGAATATATAAGAAAATACATGTGCTAATAAAGGTAGACTGTTACTGCTTGAACTTCTGAAGATTGCTGTCCGTGTTGTTTGTCCGTCTCAACAACAACGACAGGATGGAACTCGGACAAACGCAGTTGCTGAGTGCAATTTTACACGCTCCAGAATAACATGCCTGGCCTTCAGTGTCGGGTCTAGAAAGAGGGGTCCTGTGTCTCACCAGCCACTCTGGTGGAGATGTCTGAGCTAGCACCCAGTGCCATCAGAGTGGTTCAGACTACGTTTGTCTATTTGAATTCTGCTCTATGTGTCTAGCTCAGACTTTTAATTGTATCTAGCTCTGGACAGATGAACCAAGCTCTCTGAATTTATTCTCTGGTTATTTCTGATTAATAGAGAATTCCTAAGCCTAAATGATTGTGTAGCTACTAAAGAAACAAATTTCATCTGCTGCTAGAAGGATGATGATTAAATCCTTGCCGGTTCTGCCAACATCTTCATCAGAGGGTGGCATGCTGTTTTTAGGGTAATACTGATGTCTACCTGTGGATCTAAGTGAAGTGAGATTCTTGGCTTTTAACCACTTACCAACACAATTTGGTCATAGGCATCAAAGAATACGCGCTGATCCAAAAAATTTCATCATTAGTCTCATTAATGTTTTGGCAGTCTAAGCAAAATTAAACAATCACTCATTACTAGTCCAATCACACTAACACTAACCCGGTTTCCGAGATCTCTACTGATAAACTCAGCATAAACAAACATCTGCCCTTTTTCCCTGAAGTTATTTTCTCACCCTTCTTGTTATGTGTAGTTGAAGGTCAAGTGTCCTTCATTTTCTGGCAAAGTGAGCAATTAACAACTTAAGTCCCTGTACTGAACGAGTACCATATTGCCTATAGCACTTGTCTTCCTCATTGATTCTGAGTTCTCTCAAGGTTATTCTTAATGACATAGAATTTATCAGCCCTCCCTGAATCATGTGTGAATGCAAGACAGCTGAGGACTGAACTTCCCTAATCCCTACATCTCTTGCCCCCGTCTTCCCAAGTTGTTCACAAGTACCAACAGCTCTTCAGTTGTCCAAGTCCTAGCTTCACTCCACAACAGGACTCGGTATTTCTGAAGCTTGTTGCAATCCCAGATGCAAAATCCAGCAAACACACGCTATAGCTTCAATATGCATCTCCCTTTCAGAAGCTCTGTTGATAGTCCATCATTCTGACCTGAAAAATTGCTCTTCTGGCCATGAGTCCTCTCCCACATGCCTATGTATTTAGTACTGCTGTGCATGCACCAGAGGTTTGGCTCTTTTAAATGCCAGAACCACTAAGCGATTTGTACCCCTGCCCGATTGTCAACACTAGTCCCTATGACTGCAACTAGGGATTATCCCCCCCAGACTGCTTATGACCTTAGCTGCTTCACTCACCACCTGATGACAGAGGGTGAACATGGTGCACCAGGTGATGCAGAAGATTTTGTCTCTTTGCCTCCTCTAGATAATGCTTTCTTTGTCTCTTCAGAGTGTGCAGGTTGTTTCTGGTTCCCAGGTTGATGGTTTGATAATTGTGGCAGCAGCTGTGGTTCTGGAGTGCTAACTCAGATGCCCAGGGGTCTTAGTAAAAGCTTTAAGGCGTATGTCTTTACTTATAATTCCTTATTAGCATTTATTAATAATTTATTTTAACACATATTATTCCTGGACCAGGTGACATCTCAAGGTACCCAACAACCTACGTTTTTATGATCTCATGATTAATTCTGCATTTAAATGACTGGTAATCTTTGCTTCTGGAAAACAAATGAACCTACAACCTCTAACTTCCCATGTTTTGTAGACATTCTCATCTGAGAATGCCCGGGATGGAGAGCCACCATCTAGAATTCTCCAGATCACTTAATTTTCTGCATTTTACGAGTATTCAGGATGAGTTCTCCATAGTCCACTGACAAAGATACATACTTTCAGAAAGTGTAAAACAAATAAACTCATCAACTTCCCCCGTCCCACACATCTCTCCCCATTTCTCATTTTCTGTCGTTGCCTGTTTCCCCAAAATGTTTCTTTTAATTACTGTTGGCAGTATGGTTGGTCAGATGAATCAGGACTGTGAGGTGCTTATTTCTTTTCACTAACTACAAAGAATGGGTAGCTTTGACTTAAAGATACAGCATCTACATGACTTCAGTTAAGTGAAATTAATTCCCTTTTGTATTTATACATTGTTACTGAATGTATAGTATATATTATATACTATATATATACATGCAGTGTTAACAGAAAATTAAACTCAACACAGACTTTTAGAAGGTGAATGTTAGAAGCTAAATTAAAGCAGAAGCATAATCCATCAATGCTAAACACTCATTTTGTGATTCTATAGTGAAGCATCACATACTGACCAGCAACACGCCAACTGATTAATTTAGCTGTTTTCCAGGATTTCTAAGGCTTCCTTTAAGGCAGAGGGCAATTCAGTAGAACTTACCCTGTCTGCGTGATTAACCAGAACACAACCTTATCTAGGATGAGAAGTGACAGGTACCAGGACACCACTTAGCAGTGGAAACTGTACCCCACCCTACCCTCATTGTCATGCACATATATATACATTTATATCTGTGTTCAAATATGTTTACACATGTATATTTAAAATTAAATATATAAATTCATAAAAGGCTATGAATAATAATTTTTTTTAATAGATAAGGAATTGTGCTGGTTTTGGATGGGATAGAGTTATTTCTTTTTCATAATAGCTAGTATGGGGCTATATATTGGATCTGTGCGGAAAACAGTGTTGATTACACAGGGAAGTTTTAGTTATTGCTGAGCAGCGCTTATGCAGAGTCAAAGCCTTTTCTGCTCCTCACTTTGCCCCACCAGCTAGAAGGCTGGGGGTGCACAATAGGTTGGGAGGGGATGCATTACCTCAGATGAAAAAGTAATCATCAAAACCTATTTTTTTTTATAAAAAAAAAATTCTTTCTCATTGTACTTGATTACAGGGTTGGTTTCTGTTAACTCAGTGACTGTTACAGTTACCTCTCTGTGATAGCTGTCTGGTACTGACTCAGCCCAGCAGTCTGACAGTATCTCAGGGAGCTGCAGCCTTCAAGATCTTTTCTGTAACCCCCAAACCCTCACATTCCTTAACCTGTAGACTATAAGCATGTCTCCTCATAGTAGTGTCAATTGCTTTAGGAAAACTGATCTTACCTCCTTCCATAGTGGTTCATCTGATATGGACTATCCCAGTCTAAAGAAGTATAACATTTAACGTATGAACAAACAAAGAAGCCAGGTACTGTCTATCAAATAGAATTAATTGCTCCTTTAGAATATAACTGTACAGTGTAAACAGGAAGTGTAAACAAAAACTTAGTAGATAATCAGTCGCAATACACTCATGAGAATCAAAAAACTCCTGTTTGTCTATATACAGTCTTTCAAATGTGGAAGCCGATGAAGGAAGGTTTCCAGGTGGCTATTAATGGCACAAGTTACAGGCTTAGACATTCTTTAGGAAACACTGTCATTACACACTACTAAAATCCTACTGCGAAAAAAATGGAAAGTAGAAAAATATATATGACTCGAGAAAACCAAACAGGCAGGAAGAACAAGCATCTCATAGGCAAAGGAGAAAGCATAGGAAGATGTATCTTTAAACCTGGGAAAAATCTCTTATGACCCTAAAAGCAAGTCTTCTGATGGCCTTTTTCATTTCAGTATTTCTCAGGGTGTAGACCATGGGATTCAGCAATGGAACAAGCACAGTGAAAAAGATGGAGGCCACTTTGTCCAGTTCAAATGTCTTGAAGGGGCGAGCATAGATGAATATTCCTGGAATGAATGTTATACTTACTGCCATTATCTGGGCTACGCATGTCGACAAAGCTTTGTGCTTTCCTTCGGAGACTTGCCTCCCTATCTTGACTAAAATGACAGTGTATGAAATGAGGAGCAAGACAAAAACTACTATGAGAAGCAGTCCACCATTTGAGACCATCAGTAGCTCTGTCACGTAGGTGTCAATGCAGGCCAATTTCAGTACTTGTGGAACATCACAGTGGAAATTGTCCAGGATGATAGGACCACAGTAAGGTAAAGGGAGAAGCAGAGCTATCTGTGTTGCAGAATGAATTAATCCACCTGCCCATGACCCTGCAACTAGAACTACACATACCTCATGGTTCATGATTGTCAAGTACTGCAAAGGCTTATGGATAGCCACATACCGATCAGCTGCCATCACTGCAAGAAGGAGGATATGAGCACCACCAATGAAGTGAAAGAGAAACATGTGAAGGATGCACTCCTTGAATGGAACAGTTTTGTGCTGGGAGAGGAGACCTGACAATAGAATGGGAGCATTTACTGACGATTCGGTTATATCTGTGAATGCTAAGTTGGCCAGGAAGAAGTACATGGGTGTGTGCAAGTGGTAGTCAGTGATAACAGTTATGAGGATGGTGATGTTTCCCAAGCAGGTCATCAGGTAGACAATAAAAAAGACCACGAAGAGGAATTGCTGAATCTTAAGACTGTGGTTGAAGCCCAGGAGGACAAATTCCATCACAGGATTGGTTACATTTTTTAGCTCCATTTGTTCCCATCTGAGCATGCCTATGAGAGGAAGAATGGAGAAGGGAAGCTGAGAAAAGTATGCTTTTCAACACCAGGAGAGATAATCCTCCTCCCCTGGCTCAGAAACCCCCATCCTAGAAACCTCCTTATATCCTTGCGCTATACGATGGAAATTTTGTTCAGTGGAGGTAGTCTTGGTGTTAGGAACTGTTTTCTTTGATCTTCACTTTGGCTCCTCTGCGTCTCTACCCTTAAAATCCAGTGTAACTTTACAACTAATTGCCATCTTCATACATAGACTTCTTTTTCTGCACTAATGCAGGCTTTGGCCTCTCCTCAGTGCAACTATGCTTATCTCTAGTATTATCTTTTTTCCATCCACACATCAAGAGGCCTTATTCCACATAGAGCTGCTTTGTCTGCAGTCTCAGAGTTGTCTGATTCCTCTCCTCCACAGAACACTGCAAAGAGAAAATAAAACAAATAAAAACACACTCATAAATCATTCTGTCTAAGCATCAAAGTAGATGCTAGGAAAAAAGTTACTGTGAAATCTGTACAAACTTTCCTGGATCTGAACAAAAATGGCTTTTCTATAGCCACTAAGGGATTCCTGCTCTGGCAAGCATTAAAAAATGAGTAGTTTGTGATGTAGTACAGTAAGGAAACAGGATGTCTTGCATATTCTTTACTTTGCAGGCAGGTCTGTTTCACGGCACACAGGATGTGATCTTAGAAAACAAAAGAACATTTCATCAAGCAAAAGAATGCCTAGTTTCTTGAATTTCTCTCCAATACTGTGAAACAAGCAATCTGAAGAGTGAGAAAAGACAAGTTGTTACAATACTCCCTGGGCTCTTCATCACATCCTGCAGAAGTGTGCCCTGGACTTCACATTCAGTAAGGACCTGGGATATGCAGATAGCAGTTCATTTCACTTATACAAGCACTTCATTCTACTTTTCTCAGACACCTAAATTAAGATGATCTCAATGATCCCCTAAATGTGTCTAGTTCTCATTGTTGGTTTTAAGCAGATCTTCATGACTAGCTTTATCAGAAAAGTGGGATTGTCTTTCTAAAAGTAAATGTCCAAAGTCATTTCAGATGTCCTAAAATTCCCAAGACATTTACACTGGGTTGGCAACTGTCATACATGATTTATGGGTGCCCTTAAGATAAGGCAGCTGGAAGCCAGATGGCATACTTTAGACATTTCTGTTTAGAAGCATGGATCCCGCCTGCAGTGTCTTTCAGATACATACATTGGACTCCACCTCTCTCAGCCTCAGACCTCAGCATCCTGTATCTCTGTATGTGAACTAGTTCTGCAGTCCTGTTGAAGTCAAGGTTGAGAAAAGGACAGCTGCAGAATGTGATCAATTTGTCCTAGTCTTGATACCTAGGATGACAGAAACTGCTCTGGGAGCATCTGTTTCTCACCACTGACTCTAATGAAGCCCAAAAGGCTAGCTTATATCTGAATTCCTATCATGTAGGTATCTGAAGATATGTGACGAATGTTCTACTCCTGACCCTACAAAGAGGCACTTTTTACAGCCTTTAGGTGCCCAACACTTCATTACAGGACAAGACAGACTTCTTTTCTGTCTCTAGTTCACCTTGTTGTCTCTGTGTCTGTGAGGACTCCATGTCACATCTCAGAGCTTTCATTTTCACATCAGATTATCTTCTCTCTGCTTCCTTTGCCATTCAGTTTCACTCCAGGGATTCTGAAATCTATCTACCATTTCTCTCTGTCTTAAGTTCAGTGACACCCTTCATACACTTTTCTATTCACCAAATTGGTTTCCAATCCACTAGAAGGCAGAAATTCCTCATGCCTGGTCCATCTCTCTGCATGTCCCAATTACCTGCCCAAAACACGTAAAAACTTTGTTTCTTCCATCTGAACATGGGAGGTGGTGCGCATTTCTCCAGGCATCCTTCGTGCTCCCCCCACACTTTCTCAGAATCCCTGTGAACTTTTCTTGTTCTCATAAAATGTTTCTCTCATTTTTTACTTCAGTTCCTGTCTGTACTGATCAGATGACATATTCTTTTATGCTATGGACAATAAGCCTTGCTTGCTGGTGCTTGCTTTCAGTTGTAGGGGCTGAAGTTTGCAAAGTCAGTTGGTTTGAGTCAATTTGTTTGATTGGCTGGCATGGACAGAGCATGAATTTGGGACATTTCATCTTTCTGTATGCATTCCCTGGCCTGAAGAGACAGATGTTCAATTCAGAGAGAAACCACAGAATATGCCAAATCAGGGACTGTCAGGGAATCTGGCCTTGTGTCAATAAAGAATTTAGACTAATCTATTCCTCCCTTGTTGTATTTGGATTTCCATTTGAAACAATAAAATTCTGCTCACAGATACAATGACTAGCAATACCTGTTTAACTTGCTGGTCATAATTTGTGTGCTATGTTTCCTGAAGATAGAGATGTGAGGGAACAGGAATAGTTGCCTGCTCTGCAAGGGAAGGCAAGCCAGGGGCTGAGAGTGACAGCAAAGCAGACAGGAGCTGCACACCTCACCAGCAATGGCAGCAGTCCCACAGTACAAACAAAAAAAGGAGCAGAGCAGAGTCATTGACAGTAACCAGTCAGCCAACAACTGACTGCCAGAGGGAAAGGGATGTAGAGAAACATGGCACCACTAAGCTCAATGTGTTAAATGGACCAAGCAAAGGATAAGCTGAGTGAGGGGAAGTTTTACTCTGACACACACACATGCAAACACACAATTAACTGAGATTTGCTGAAATTACCATTCCAGTGAGCCAGCATAGTGAAGTTGAGTGGAAGATGACACTCTCCAGACAGCCTCAGGACTTGGTTCTTGGGTGGCAGGTTGGCACCAACATGTGAAAGCTTCTCTTCATCTGCATGCTGTAGCAATATTACTCCCCTGTACTTACTACAGCAGATGTCAGTGAAGGCCACCAATCACAAAGTCCACAATGATGTCATTCCAGCAATTTCAGATGTTGTTCTCTTGTTGATCCAAGGTTGTTCACATTATCCAGATCCTGTTTGCACTGTAACTCAGCTCTTGGACAAAACAAGGCCATGATAGTCCCATGTTAGCTAGGCAAATCCCTAGTAGTGAAGTAGGTTGAAATTTAGGCCAGGAACTCAAGTAGTCTGGGTGAGGTAAAAACCAGCAAGATACAAGGCCAGGCACAGCATATCTGTGGCATAGATTGGACAAGAAACAGAAAGAGGACCTAAGCTTAAACACTTAAGTTGTGAGCCAATTGCAGAATGGAGTTTCCAGATGAATATTCCTACAATTTTCTCATAACTTAGGTGTGTCACAGCAGATTAATACAAGGTTAAGCAACCACATTATATCAGTGCTGACCTTGAACAAAGCCAACTAAACTCTTGGGGAAAGGAGAGATGAGACCACAGAGAAGGATTACAAAGAATGATGTTACAGGCAGCTCAGGGCACTTAAAGCCTGTTGCTGCATCCAGAGTCTCATCAAGTCTGAGAATGTCATCATGAGTAAATTGGGAGCATTGACTGAGGAGTCACTGACATGTAGAAATCCCAGAAAGTACATGGGGTTTTAAAGCCACAGGTGGCTGATGACTGTGACAACAATGGCGAAGTTCCCCAGGCAAGTTATGACATTAACTATTGAGAAAAGCATGGAAAGAAAATACTGTAAAAGAGTTGTCTGTCCTCTGAATCCCCCTGCGGTTACGTTTTCTCAGGACTGCACTGTGCCAGCTGTTAATCTGACACCCTCTCTCTGAAACACCCGTGAGGTTTACTAACAGGATCAAGAGAAAAAGAAAATCAGAACAGGATTGTTTGGGAGATTTAGGTATTGTGTTACAAGGGAATAAATTAAAAAGTTCATGGTTTATTTTGTTCTGTAAATGATCCCACAAGCACAAGAGGGTCAGCAAATGTCCTTTTGTGCTAAACTCCATGAGCCTGAATACTTTATGTGACTCCCAACAGTACTATGAGTTACATGTCAGGATCATATCAGTAGTCAACAGGTGAAACCTGGCTAATCAATAAATTTTTGGTACATTAATTGTGTTGATTAATGGTTTGTGCACTTTAGTAAGAATAATCCATTTGTCAGCTCATAGCTACAGAATCAGCAAATTACAGAATCAGCAAATTACAGAATCATGCAGGATGAAGGGACGTCTGGAAGTTTCCAGTCTGGCCTCCTGTTTGAAGCAAATTGCTCAGGGACCTATCCAGTCCAGTTTGGAGTATCTCTTAGTATCTCTGTGGTAATGCCACAGCCTCTCTGGGCTCCTATGTCTGTTCAGTCTCGGTGAAAGGTGTTTTTTCTTAAACTGAGTTGGGTTTTGCCATGGTATAACTTGTACCTTATGCTCTTCACCCTAATGCTATATACCTTTGAGAAAATTCTGTATCAATCTTCTCTACACCCTTCTATTAGGTAGAGGAAGACAGTAATAAGCTCCCCTCACAGCCTTCTCTTCTTAAGGCTGAACAAAACAATTTCTCTTAGCTTGTCCTCCACTGAACTTCTTACAATTTGTCCATATCTGTCTTGTAATGCAGAGGCCAAAACCAGGGAAGTTAATCCAATTTGTGCTCTCCCAAGTGCTGAACAGAGGAGAAGGATCACTTCGCTAGACATATTGACTACTCTCTGTTACAGCTCAGAATGCAGTTGGCCTTACTTGCTGCAAGGATGCACTGTAGACACATGCCTTACTTGTGCACCAGGACACAAAGATCTGTTTCTGCAAAGCTGGAGACTAACTATTTTTAGCCCTCATCCCCCAAGCCAGCATAGTGTTGTTGTGTCACAGATGTAAGACTTTGTGTTTGCGTTTTTTAAACATGAGAAGATTTCTTTCAGTGCATTTCTCCCTCCCATCCAAATACTTCTGAATAGCAGCCTGTCTTTCTAATGGGCATAAATTTGTGTAATCAGTAGTTGGCCACAAGGGTGATATCTGTGGGAGAAAGTAATGAACTGTCAAGTGTCAATCAAAATCTGTTTCACCCAGCTCTGAAACCAGCGCCAACATCCAGGTGTATGTGGGTAAGGGACATGGGAATTGCACAGCAAAAGTTTACACATTCAGAGAAGCACATGGTGTTCCTGGTCAAACATGTACAAAGTATGAGCTAGCAGCCAATACAGGCTGCTAGACACACTTTTGGTGGGGGTAGGATGGGAGAGGACACTACATGCAAAAGGATATATACACTCTGAAGGGACAGCAGTGTGTCAGTAAGTCACACTACAGCACGTACAACCTGTGAAAGGACTATGACCCATGAGCTACTCACGCTGGAGCACGGACACTTGTGAATGGACTGAATTGCACCTATATGCCTTGTTGAATTGGGCACGCTTGAACAGAGTGCTAATGTCTGCTAAACTGGCAGAAAACCAATAAGCCTAGGGTAGCAAAAAGAAGCTGCTGTGCATAAACTAACAGAAAATGGTTATGCATACCACTTCAACCTCCTATGCTGCCTATAACCTTAGAATCATAGAATTGTCCAGGTTGGAAGAGACCCTTGGGATCATCGAGTCCAACCATCTACCCTACTCTACAAAGTTCTCCCCTATATCATATCCCCCAACACCACATCTAAACGTCTCTTAAACACATCCAGGGATGGTGAGTCAACCACCTCCCTGGGCAGCCTGTTCCAATGCCCGACCACTCTTTCTGTGAAAAATTCTTTCCTAATGTTCAGTCTAAACCTACCCTGTTGGAGCTTGAAGCCGTTCCCTCTTGTTCTGTCATTAGTTACCTGTGCGAAGAGACCAGCACCAACCTCTCTACGGTGTCCTTTCAAGTAGTTGTAGAGAGTGATGAGGTCTCCCCTCAGCCTTCTCTTCCTCATACTGAACAGTCCCAGCTCCTTCAACCGCTCTTCATAGGATTTGTTTTCCAGGCCCCTCACCAGCTTCGTTGCCCTCCTCTGCACTCGCTCCTGCACCTCGATATCTCTCTTGTATTGAGGTGCCCAAAACTGGACACAATACTCCAGGTGTGGCCTCACCAGTGCTGAGTACACGGGCACAATCACCTCCCTACTTCTGCTGGTCACACTGTTTCTAATACAAGCCAGGATGCCATTGGCTTTCTTGGCCACCTGGGCACACTGCCGGCTCATATTCAGCTGCTTGTCAATTAGAACTCCCAGGTCTCTTTCTTCCAGGCAGCTTTCCAGCCACACTTCCCCAAGCCTGTAGCGCTGCTTGGGGTTATTGTGGCCCAAGTGCAGAACCTGGCACTTGCCCTTGTTGAAACTCGTACCATTGATTTTGGCCCAATGATCCAATCTATCTAGGTCTCAACTATCTATCAATCTATCTAGGTCTCAACTCAATCTATCTAGGTCTCAACTATCTAGGTCTCAAACCTTACTAGCTTTGTATTGATAGGTTGAATGTAATCCACAGCAAAAATACAGGAAGTCGACACCAGGTGTTGTTCGGGGAGACAGTCAAATAAATTCTGTGATGGTAATTGGTGGAAGACATGGGCAACATCATGATCTGTAATAGAATCACAAAATGGTTTGGGTTGGAAGGGACCTTAAAGATCATTGAGTTCCAACCCTCCTGCCATGGGCAGGGACACTTCCCTCTAGACCAGGTTGCTCAAAGCCCTACCCAGCCTGGTTTGAACACCTCCAGGGATGGGGCATCCACAGCTTCTCTGGGCAACCTGGGCCAGTGCCTCACCATCCTCTCACTAAAGAATTTCTTCCTGAGATCTTATCTAAATTTCCACTCTTTCAGTTTAAAATCATTACCCCTCGTCCTATCGCTACACTCCCTCCCCATCTTTCCTGCAGGCTCCCTTAGGATATTGGAAGGCTGTTATAAGTTCTCCCCAGAGCCTTCTCTTCTCTAGGCTAAACAACCCCAACTCTCTCAGCCTGTCCTCATAGGAGAGGTGCTTCAGCTCCCTGAACATTTCTGTTGCCCTCCTCTGGACCCACTCTAATAGGTCCATGTCCTTCTTATGTTGAGGGCCCCAGAGCTGTACACCCTCCTCCAGAGGAGGAGGTCTCACCACAGCAGAGTAGAGGGACAGAATCACCTCCCTCGACCTGTTGGCCACACTTCTCTTGATGCAGCCCAGGATGTGGTTGGCTTTCTGGGCTGCCAGTGCACATGCTGGCTCACGTTGAGTTTTTCATCAACCAACAACCCCAAGTCCTTTTCCTCAGGGCTGCTCTCAATCCGTCCTCCACCCAACCTGGATTTTTGCCTGAGATTGCTATGACCCAGGTGCAGGATCCTGCACTTGACTTATTGAACTTCATGAGGTTTACACAGGCCCACATCTCAAGCCTGTCAAGGCCTGTCTGGATGTCATCTCTTCTGTCCAGCGTGTTGACTGCTCCACACATCTTGGTGTCCTTAGCAAACTTGCTGAGGGTGCACTCAATCCCACTGTCCATGTTACTGACAAAGATGTTGTACAGCACCAGTCCCAGTTCTGACCCCTGGAGTAGTATCTAGTACTGGACTCCCCAATATAAGAAGGATATGGACCTGTTGGAGTGAGTCCAGAGGAGGACCACAAAGATGATCAGCGGGTTAGAGCACCTCTCCTATGAAGACAGGCTGAAAGAGGTGGGCTTATTCAGCCTGCTGAAGAGAAGGCTTTGGGGAGACCTTATAACAGCCTTCTGGTACCTGTATTGTAAACACTAGTCTTCAATTGTTTTTGCAGAGAAAATAATGGAAATACTTCTGTGTGTATATATATAAAAAAGATGGCCCCTTACTGAAAAGCATCTCATGAACTGTTTAAAAGTTGTTTTCAGTGTTATTTTTTTTTCCTTTCATGCATCCATATCTTTTGAATCACCTTTCATTTAAGTCCAGGTAAGACATACACTTGGTGGGAATGGAATTAATTTCATCAAATTGAGGCATAATTCTGATATACAGGCTACCTCAGAGGTAATAAAAAGAGAGAGGTAATTATGGAATTCAATTGATTCAACTTTTCCTTAGAGCGTTGCTTCATAAATATGAAGGAAGCATCAGGCATTTTCTTTGACCAAGTGGTGGTCTTGTCCTTTGTGACTACCCGCCTAAAGATAAAGGGCTAATTTATTTTTAGATTTTGGGGGGAATAAGAGGTAATAATATCTCTTGAAAAATCCTTCTGTAGCATTTATGCTCCAGTGTGTAAATCTCACCTGCATCCAGATATCTATAATAAGAAGTTGTACACCCAACAACACCCTGTCATCTAGCCAATCATCGATTAGCCCCAAAAGGGTGGTGGTTGGCTTTTGTGTACAAGGCCATGGGTTGCTGGATGACTGTTGCTCTTCTTCCTCAGGAGGATGTAGACCCAGAAATATTTTCCTGAATATTTTTGTCTTTTCGCCTTTCCCACCCCCCTCCAATACAGTCCATCTCCAGCCTCTTCCTATTTGATTATAGAATTTATTTCCTCCAGGTTCTTAAGTTCCTTCTCTTCCCAACCCCAGCTTAGTCATAAGTATGTCCAAGGCACTAGCAAGTCAATTTAGCTCCCCAGCCTCTTCTAAACTGTGTGACTGTTGTTCTGCCAACAGAACAGAAGTAATTTGTAGTGCTCTAACATTTTCTTCAGTTTAATCCACAGCTGCAATCCCCTCACCCAAATCCCCCATTCCTTCTCAGTGAGTCCTGAAGCACTCATTTCCCTCTTGGAGGAATTTTAGCAATACAACTCATGGTCAGGGTAGCTGAGGCAAACATGGGAAGCTTCTGGGTAACAAAATGGTCCTCATTACACAGCACTGAACCTCCACCCAACAGGAAAGAGCTGCCACCTCCTTGGTTCATGCCTTGCCCCCTCCCTCCCTCTTTACCTCCCCCCAGATTATAGAAGTAGCCTTTGAATTGTGAAATCGGACATAGAAATATGGGGTCAGATTTACTTCACATAAATTTAGATGTGGAAAATACATTTAGATGATACATTTATCAAGGCCTATTTATGACCAATTAAGTTTTCATTAGACTAAGTGGAAATGAGTCAATGCATGCCAGGGACTTTTATTATTAATTAAAATTATTTAATCATTTTGCTTAGACTGATAAATCTTGAGCTTATTTACATATAAAATTAAAATTTATCCAAACCTTTATGCCAAAATCCATTCCTTTTGTATATTTGTAGAGAATATCAGAATGTTCCATCGACATCACAAGTTTATTTATAATTATTTAATCTTAACAACATCAGAGTTTAAGGCAGCTCCAACCTCATCAATCTTATTGGCAATAAACTGGCAAAATTAATGGAAAGGAAAGCAAAGAATATAATAAAGGGAAACAACTTATGGTCAAAAGTAAAGTCATCCAGCCCCTACACTGGTTGGACTCCCTCTGGTATATATGCTTATAATATGACTCACAAGTTTGGCTCTAACCAATCACAATCACAGAAATGAACTCATGATTTACAGCCTAAAGAACCGTCACTGATTCTGTGAATAAATTATTCTCCTGGTTTTAAATCAGTTTAAATGATGAAACTCTAAGTATTTCAAAGTCTAATCATTACCCTCCTCCGGGTGTGAAAACACACATACATACATTCACAAAACCAGCATTTTGTTGAATAACTCTTACACTAAAGGATTACATATTACAGTTTCCTGGATCACAATTGTGCTAATAAAGGTGAGTAACTTTGTAAGACACTTCTTATCTTACTGTTCTATCCATTATATTGTATAGTTTGATTTCATTAATATTGAACTACAATGGATATTTTTACTTCAAAAGAGAAGAACAATTTTAATGAGATTAGCCTTGGTAAATGTTGGGATTACTCTAAACTAAACCTACTTGTCTAATTGCTTTTTAGGTCTCAATTAATAATCCATATTCCTGGGAGAAATAAACTCCAAAGAGTGATTTTCTTCATCCTAGAAAAGAAATCTAGGATTGTTAGGCTTGAATCTTCCTCTGCAGATCTGTATCTCTGTGTAATGATCATAAGGAAATGCAATGACTAGATCACTGGTGCTTGTTGTCATCACAAGTATCTGAAGATAACAGATAAAAGCTTGCCTTGGGGCCTAAATTTCAGTCCGGATTCTGGATCACAAACATTCTTTTCACATGAGCCTGAGTCTGAAATATATGTCAATGAAACCAAATACTCATGTAAATTTCAAGCCACAGTTACTTTTCCATACATTTTTGTTATGCACTGAAGGTAAATGGAAAGTTTTAATTTTTAAAATGGAATGAAAGAGTGAAATTAAACATGTAATTGCTGTTTGGGATGTAAGACCCAAGAAGAACATTCAGAAATGTTCATTTGCTCAAGGAACTTCAGAAACAGGCATACCTAACACCGATTTTTGTAACAGATCCAGCTAGATGTGGACAGGACATTGAGTGCAAACCTGCCTCTGTTTACTCTTGTTATTTATTTTTCAGTTTTTCTCTAGGCATTCCCATGGAAAAGGAAAATTGGACAGTAGTCACTGAGTTCATCTTTCTGAGATTCACTAGCTGTCCAAATCTACAGATAGTGCTTTTCACATTATTTCTTATCATTTATCTCCTCTCACTTGTGGGCAATGTTCTTATTCTCATCATTGTTTTAGTTGATTCACGTCTTCACAGAGCTATGTAGTTCTTCATTAGCAACCTCTCATTAGTAGAAACCTGGTACACAACAGTCACAGTACCTAAAAGGTTAGCCAACTTCTTGATGGAGAAACATACCATCTCTGCTTCAAGCTGCATTGCTCAGTATTACTTCTTCTCTTTTGGTGCCGCTGAACTGTTCCTCCTTACAGTCATGGCATATGACCCCTACCTGGCCATCTGTAAACCATTACATTACTCCACTATCATGAACCTGAAGACCTGCCATAACTTAGCCATGATCTGTTGGTTGTCAGGATTCATCTGCCCTATTTTTCCTTCTGCCTTCTTCTCCAGGAATTCCTTCTGCACTAACAGAATTAACCATTTCTCCTGTGATGCCGATCAGCTGTTCCAACTTTCATGCAGTGACAAGTACAGGATACAAATTGTGGGTTATACTTTCAGCTCTGTCATTATATTGTCCTCTGGCCTTTTCATCATGACTTCGTACCTCCAAATCATCATGAGCATCCTGAAGGTAACATCAGGGGCTGCATGCAAAAAGACATTTTCTACCTGTGCCTCACATCTCTCTGTAGTCACCATCTATTTTGGGACTTTTATCTTTATGTATGTCCGGCCTGCAGTGAAATATGACTCCGATATCAAGAAAGTGGTGGCTGTTTTTTATTCAGTAATTACACCATTCCTGAATCCAGTCATATACACACTAAGGAATAAGGATGTGGAACTGGCCATAATAACAATTTTCTTAAAGAATAAAGGTTAAGATTTAGAATTGTCAATGTGTTTTCTCAAATGCTTGATATATCTGTACTGTGTAGGGATTAAAACACTTAACATTGAAGTTTGAAGTGAAAATTTTGTCTCCTGTTTTGGCTGGACTAAAATGCAAGTCATGGTTTAGACCACTCGTCTATACATGCATGCATCTGCATCTTAAAAAGGTATTCAACTCACCAGAAGTCTGTCGTCTAGTTTAATACTCTGTGAATTAGGTGATTTATTTTGTAAGCCTTTTTACTTTATCACTGTGTAGGTGAGTGCATAAAATAAACATATGAAGTATAAAAGGGCTCATTCTGAACTGATGTAAAATTCTCATCTGAAAATGAATAAACAGTTGATGTGAAAGAATTAACATCAGTAGCAAGGTCTCATGAATGCAACAACCGTGATTTGCGTGCTGTATCCTCATGGGCATATTAGTTTCTCCATTTTATTTTAAGCGGTATCATACAGTTTGATTCAGCTGCCCAAGCATATATGTCTAGTACTACTTTTAGATGTCCTAACATATCCTGTCTATTGCCATTAGAGAAATGTTGTCAATTATTCAAGATATCTGCATGGGGATGGCAGATATGACACAGGAGCTACAACCTCAGACCCTTTTGGAAAGGCAGGTAAAGACTCGGTGGGTTTTGCTGGGGCACCTCAGAGACACTAAGTGCTTATGTTCAGGCACGCTCCTACTCTGATGTTTCAGCTGAATCTTACCCACTACTCTTTTGTCTGTATTGACTAGATCTTCAAAGAATGTAGCTGGAGACTGGATGCTGCTTCATTTGTACACTCACACAGCTCATTATAATTTTCCACATACACTTATCCAGTGATATCCAGTGTGTCCACTCAGCATATAGGAGAGCTGTGTCCTTCTACAATAACAGCTACAGGTGAGACTGTATCCTAGAATATCTGAGCTGACACTAGGTCAGCTGTCACTACACCCATGAACTAGTTACACTGGGGCTGAATTCAGCTTTTCATATACATGCAGATGATATTGGTGAGAAGAATGAGGTGAATTGTTGAGATGAACTAAACACAACTGGATATTGTGTGCCCATATGCACAGTATCTTTCTTGTATGTATAGGAAGTATATTGGAATACTTGAGCAAGTCCACTTGAAGGACAGCAAGATAATTAGGGTGCAAGAGCACTCTAGCAAGAGCAGTCTTGTCCCAGGAGACACTAAGGGAGCAGGGTTTCTTCAGCCTGAAGAAGTCTAACTGCAGATTGCACTACTTCCTCTCCTGCCTAATGGAGGGTGTGGAGAAGACAGAGGCAGAGTTTGCCTCTTTAAGAGTGCAGAATGGAAAGTGAAGGTGTAAAGAACACAGCCTGTCCTGTTGGAACGAGTCCAGAGAAGGGCAATGAAGATGATCAGAGGGCTGGAGCAAGTCTCCTATGAGGACAGGCCGAGAGAGTTGGGGTTGTTCAGCCTGGAGAAGAGAAGGCTCCAGGGAGACCCTATAGCAGCCTTGCAGTACTTCAAGGGAGCCTGCAGGAAAGATGGGGAGGGAGTCTAGCATGGAGTGTAGCAATAGGAGGAGGGGTAACAGTTTCAAACTGAAAAAGGATAATTTTAGATTATAGTAGTTGTGGATGCCCCATCCCTGGAGGTGTTCAAGACCAGGTTGGATGGTCTAGGGGAAGAGGGTTAGATGGTCTAGTGGAAGCCCATGGCATGTTGGAACTCGATGATCTTTAAGGTCCCTTTCAACCCAAACCATTCTATGATTCTATGAAAGTTTTTTGAGAATTTCTAAGTAGGGTTTTAATGGATTTGTAAATAACATCATATGTATGGCTTTAAAGGGTGTTTTCAGTCCTGGAGTGCCCTTTTCTAACATTCAAGGAGAATCAGCTACAGGAGAGGGAGGCTTCCATTATGTACTATATCATATCTACCAGCATCATGATAACTCTGCTGACTTTATTTACAAGACTTCCTTTGAACATCATGGGGTAACAACCAGGCATACAGACACCTACGTGAAACACCTTTAAAGGTTCAGCCAGATAGCTGGAACTGTCCTAATTTCAGTAACAATTCAGTTACCCAAACTGTATGCATGTAATGAGTTAAAATTCTCTCTAGACTCCAGTGAGTTTCTTGAGGTGGCATCTCCAAGTACCCAAACACAGCTGGTGCTACTTAAGATGCCATAGGGTCACACATTGCATGGAGCTGGTTGATATGCACTGGACATAAGTGTGACCCAAAACTTCCTGAATTGTCTGCTAGTAGTCAGATAGGATATGTCTGGGGCTCTGAAATTGGACTTTATGCCTATGTGTGGGTAATTAAACACTAGAGATAGCGAAGAGGAGTTCTTCACTGCCTGCCATCTACATATAACTACTAGTTGCCTATTTCCCAAGTTGTCATTTTAGCTCCTTCTGCAGTCAAAGGACAAATCACATTTAGAGTTTAGTTAATGGTTTTGGTAAAACTCTTAGAGACTCATATGTTCCATTCTGACAGTTCTGTTGCCTCTCTGCTAAAATGCTGACAAATATTCAGGGCATCAGTTTCCACATACACTTATGTAATCTGAATGGCTCAACAGTAGCAGAAGACACCTTCTCCCCTCCCCTGTGAAATGTAAAATGAGCAACAAGATAAAAACACAAAAAAAGCCCCAAACCAAACAAAAGAAAAGATCCAGAACAAGCCCATATTTATTCTTCCTCCATCCTCCACCCCCATCTCTGTCATGATAGGTTGGAGTGTTCAATTTTCTCAGAGGTATTGGGCTCAAACACCTAGAAGTAGCGCCTACATTTTAGAAAGACAATGAAAAAATCAAAGTCTCAAAAAGGGAGTGATAATAAACCTAATTACTCTTAGATGCATCCAGAGACTTACTGAAATTCAATCTCTTATTCTTAAATATAGGAGTGCATTGGAACAGCTAATTGAGGCTCTCTGGTGCTGCATTCTTATGCAGAGAGTTATGCTTTCATTCAGTAAAATACAGCTAGGTCCTATCAGGAGGGTGCCTAATTTTTCATCTCCTGTGGAGACTTGGAACATCCTGTTTATCCTTCTGAATAGTCCATAACCAGCATTTCCTAGGAAATAAGGCTCCTGCAGTAACGTATCCTTTACTGAGGTACATTAATGACAAGTGCTGAAGAAAACAAATAAACAAAACAAACTGCATTTAAACTTACTAGCAGAGAAGTGGGTAAATTATCTCTTAAGTTCCCCCTTTACTAAAAGTAAAAATATACACTTAAAATTAATTTTTCTGTCTTTTCTGCACTGCAGCTCAGCTTTAGCAGGATGCCTACAGAAATTCATACCCGTCTCCCACCTATACACTATACCATAGCAGTAGGGGCACTACAGGTTTCAATCACATCCCGCCTCAAAACGTTGAGAACTCACCTTTCTTGCAGTACTACTTAAATAAGGTCATGACTACCCCTCTCTCTGCTTCAAATGTCTAATCGTTGTTTTAATAACTGCATTTTGCCCCATCTGGAGTACTGTGTCCAGTTCTGGGCTCCCCAGTTCAAGAAGGACAGGGAACCGCTGAAGAGGGTACAGCAGAGGCCTACAAAGATGATTAGGGGCCTAGAACATCCCTCTTATGAGGAAAGGCTGAGGGACTTGGGGCTTTTTAGTCTGGAGAAGAGAAGACTGAGGTGGGATCTGATCAACGCCTATAAATACTTAAAGGGTGGTTGTCAAGAGGATGGGGCCAGTCTTTCTTCAGTGGTGCCCAGTGACAGGAAAAGAGGCAATGGACACAAACTTGAACACAAGAAGTTCCATCTAAACATGATGAGGAACTTCTTTGCTTTGAGGGTGGCAGAGCCTTGGAACAGGCTGCCCAGGGAGGTGGTGGAGTCTCCATCTCTGGAGACATTAAAAATGCACCTGGACACATTCCTGTGCAACCTGCTCTGGGTGGACCTGCTTTGGCAGGGGTCTTGGACTAGATGACCCCCATATCCTTCCAACCCCATATCATTCTGTGACTCTGTGATTTTCTGTAGCTTTTCAGTCCTCAGGATGTCCTGGAATAAGGTTGGCACTGGAGATGACGGACAGAGTCCATCATGATAAGGTGGTTGCACCATGTGGATTACAAGAGAAGGCAGCTCATACAACTGCACTTATGCTTGTCTTAAATATTTGTCCCTAAAACACAACAGGCAAAACTCAAGACACTTCACTCAAGTGAAGACAGCTCCCATGAGAGGTTTTTCTTACTCATTATGATCATTTTTCTTTTTAAGCAAATTTACCAAATGGCGTGTTTTCTCCGACTCATTCTTGGAAGACTAAATGATGAGTCTTGGTCTCTGGAGGCTGCTGAGATAGAAGGAAGATGCCCATGTGCTAAGCTAAAACATGAGACAGATGAACCTTAGGAAATCTGAACCAGATTCTCTGCAATACCAGATAAAAAGGCACATACAGGCAGATGTCACACTTTCATACAGGCACTTACGAACCTTGATCATGTAGAAGACTGTCTTCAGTTTCCTACTCTTTCAGACAAAGCTAGAGATGATTTCCTCCCCCCTTCCAAATGACAGAAAATAGATGACTCCAAGGTCCAGTCATTTATCTGTGACTGCTTGAATGAAGCTCTCAGGCACATCTCAAAAAATTTTATGTGTGGCATAAAGAAATAGTAACAGAGAGATGCAAGATACAAATTAACACTATGGCCCAGGTGACAAGATGCCTGTCCAAGACATTGCAGTCTCTGCTACAGTGACTGTACTGTATGTTATATTCTTTTTATTGGAAACGAAGACTGAAACCTCATTTTCCATCAGACAGTGTAAGGTGGTATATCATGAATATTGAAGGAGTAAGATTCACATATACTCATACTGGACAGAAGAAGCACGAAGTCTCCAAGTGGAGTTTGAGATACATTCATTTTCCAAGTGCTCAAAGTTATGAGGGTGTTTAATAAAAGTCAAGCATAAAAGAAACAAAAAAATACAAGTATATAGAACAGAAGAATGATTCTTTTCAAGCAGAATAAGTTTATATCTTCCTCAGCTCAGCTATAATTTTGATTAGTACTCCTTTCACTTCCTTATTTCTCAGACTGTAAATCAGGGGGTTTAATGTGGGAATTATGGCTGTGTACATGAGAGCTAGGACTTTCTTGGTGTCTTGTGAATGACTGGATTTTGGCCGTAAATAAATCAAGGTCCCACTTGCATAATACAGTGTTACAACACTAAGGTGTGAGGAACAGGTGGAGAAGGTCTTGTGTCTGCCCTCTGCAGAGGAAATCTTCAGGATGCTGGAGATGATGCAGGCATAGGATACCAGAATGAGACAAAATGGTGTAAAGATGACCAGTGCTGTGGCTATAACGATCTGCTTTTCGTATGAAGAGGTGTCAGTGCAGGAGAGCATAATGAGGGGGGGAATATCACAGAAGAAGTAGTTAATCTTCCTGGGCCCACAAAAGGGCAATGCAAACACCCAAGCTGTCTGCACCACGGACACAACATTACCACTGCAGCATGACAACAGAACCAAGGAAAGACAAACTCTGCTGTTCATGATGATTGCATATCTAAGGGGGTTGCATATGGCCACGTAACGGTCATAGGCCATGGCTGCCAAAATGTAACATTCAGTGGCTCCTAAAAAAATCACACAGTAGAGCTGTGTGGCACAGCCCATGTAGGAAATGCTCCTGTCCTCTGACAGAAAGTTTACCAGCATCTTGGGAACAACGATCGATGCTGTGGAAATATCCAGGAAGGACAGGACCCGGAGGAAGAAATACATAGGCATGCAGAGGGAGGGGTGCACTGTGACCATGAAGATGAGAAGGTTCCCGATGATGGTGATGGTGTAAATGAAGCAGAACGTGAAGAACAGCAAGTGCTGCAGTTCTGAGTGTTTGGCTAACCCAGAGAGGACAAATCCTGACAGCAGAGTGTGGTTTCCTGGTTCTGGTCCATCTCTTGGCTTCATCTGGGAGGAATCAAAATGGACAGACTGTCAGAGGGGTGGTCACTGCACCAAAATCTCGGTGCTTTAGCCAGTTGCTGAAGGGAGGAGTCTTTTGGGAATCCCTGGAGAGCCACTGGATCAAAGGGTGCAACTCTATAGCAGGCCTAGCTGAACAAAGGAAAAAGGCAATGGCTGTGCATGCTGAAAGTGCCTTATGTTAGGGCTCTCTGCATTTCATAGTTTGGGATAGTGACCAAGCGTACACCTATGAGGAGTTAGTATGTTGGCTCCACTATGGGTGTATGGTTAGTTGCTGAGAACATGGGCTCCCCTCACATGTCAGGTTTGTGGTCCCAAGTGATTCCGTAGGTGCTTTCTGCACTGAAGAGAAAGTTCAGATAACCACCAAAACACCCACAATCAGAATCAGAATCAGAATCAGAATCGTAGTGGTTGGAAGGGACCTCAGAGATCATCGAGTCCAACCAACAGTAAAAAAAAAAAAAAGAAAAAAAAAAAAACCAAAACAAAACACCACAAACAAAACCACCACCCACCACCTGAACACACAACACAACAACCAAACCAAAAACCATCACCCACCCACACAGCACCCCACCACAAACCAGTAATCTTGGACACTAGAGCATGCCCTGAAGAACCATGTCTACACGTTTCTTAAATACCTCCAGGGATGGTGACTCCACCACCTCCCTGGGCAGCCCATTCCAATGCCTGATAACCCTTTCAGTAAAGAAATGTTTCCTAATATCCAACCTGAACTTCCCCTGGCGCAACTTGAAGCCATTACCCCTTGTCCTATCATCTGTGTCTTGGGAGAAGAGACCGACCCCCGTCTCTCTACAGCCTCCTTTCAGGTATTTGTACAGAACAATAAGGTCTCCCCTCAGTCTCCTCTTCCCCAGACTGAACAACCCCAGCTCCCTCAGCCTCTCCTCATAAGACTTGTGCTCCAGACCCCTCACCAGCTTCGTTGCCCTTCTCTGGACCCGCTCCAGCACCTCAATGTCCCTCTTGTGGTAGGGGGCCCAAAACTGGACACAGTACTCGAGGTGGGGTCTCACCAGTGCCGAGTACAGGGGGACGATCACCTCTCGGTCCCTACTTGCCACACTGTTCTTGATACAGGCCAGGATGCTGTTGGCCTTCTTAGCCACCTGGGCACACTGCCGGCTCATGTTCAGCCGACAGTCGACCAACACCCCCAGGTCCTTTTCTGCCAGGCAGCTCTCCAGCCACTCTGCCCCCAGCCTATAGCGCTGCCTGGGGTTGTTGTGACCGAAGTGCAGGACCTGGCACTTGGCCTTGTTAAACCTCATCCCGTTGGTCTCGGCCCATCGATCCAGCCTGTCGAGATCTCTCTGCAGAGCCTCTCTACCCTCCAGCAGATCAACACTGCCACCCAGCTTGGTGTCGTCTGCAAACTTACTGAGGGTGCACTCGATCCCCTCGTCCAGATCATTGATAAAGATGTTGAAGAGAATTGGCCCCAGTACCGAGCCCTGCGGGACACCACTCGTGACTGGACGCCAGCTGGATTTAACTCCATTCACCACCACTCTCTGGGTCCGGCCCTCCAGCCAGTTTTTAACCCAGCAGAGGGTATTCCCATCCAAGCCATGGGCAGCCAGTTTCTCCAGGAGGATACTGTGGGAGACTGTATCAAAGGCTTTGCTGAAGTCCAGATAAACAACGTCCACTGCCTTTCCTTCATCCAGCAAGCGGGTCACTTTGTCATAGAAGGAGATCAGGTTTGTCAAGCAGGACCTGCCCCTCGTGAACCCGTGCTGGCTGGGCCAGATCGCATGGGTGTCCCTCATGCGTTGCATGATGGCACCCAGGATGATCTGCTCCATGATCTTCCCAGGCACCGAGGTCAGACTGACAGGCCTGTAGTTCTCTGGATCATCCTTCCGGCCCTTCTTGTGGATGGGCATCACATTTGCCAGACGCCAGTCGGCCGGGACCTCCCCAGTTTGCCAGGACTGCTGGTAAATGATGGAGAGTGGCTCCGCAAGCACTTCTGCCAGTTCCCTCAGTACCCTCGGGTGGATCTCATCTGGTCCCATAGACTTGTTTGCATCTAGGTGTTGGAGCAGGTCCCTCACCACCTCCCTTTGAATTGCAGGGGCTTCACTCTGCTCCCCGCCCCTGCCTGCTAGTTCAGGGGTCTGGATATTTAGGGAACCCCCTATCCTACTACTAAAGACAGAGGCAAAGAAGGCATTTAGGACTTCAGCCTTCTCCTCATCTTTGGTTACTATGTTACCTCCCTTATCCAGTAGAGGATGGAGGTTCTCCCGAGATCTCTTCTTGCTATTGATATATTTGTAGAAATTCTTTTTATTGTTTTTAACATCCAGAGCCAGGTTGAGTTCTAGTTGGGCTTTGGCCTTCCTAATCTTTTCCCTACATAACTTTGCTATACCTTTGTAATCTTCCTGCGTGGCCTGCCCCTTTTTCCAAAGGTCATAAATTCTCCTTTTTTCTCTAAGCTGTGACCCTATCTCTTTGCTCAGCCAGGCCGGCCTTTTCCCCCGACGGCTCGCTTTACAGCGCGTAGGGATGGCCCGCGCCTGGGCTTTTAAGACTTCCTCCTTGAAAAACATCCAGCCTTCCTGAACACCTTTGCCCTTCAGGGATTCCCCCCATGGGACTTTTCCAACCAGTGATCTGAAAAGGCTGAAGTCCGCCCGCCGGAAGTCCAAGGTTGAGGTTTTGCTAGCCCCCTTTCTTACCTCTCTAATAATTGAAAACTTGACCATTTCATGGTCACTAAGCCCAAGACGGCCTCCGACCGTCCAAAGAAAGCACAACCAAAACAAAGGAAACCCAAATACCCGTTGTCTATAGACAGGCAAAGGAAGAAGGAATAATCAGAGGGAAAGATACCCAGAGAGAACACTAATAAAGTCAGAGGGTGAAGCTCAGTACCATCTGCTTCATTAGTCACATTGCCTCATTACGCTGACGAGTGTTGCTGTGTGCACGATGCCGATGGGGTATTCATGCAGTGCTGTGCCGGCCGTGGTAGCTCTGTGGTTTTCTTCTGCCCAGAATGGGAAACTGATGCACAGGAAGAGAGAAGAAATTAGCCTGCCACACAGGAGAAAGTGGTCGTTAATTCTACATTCTTCAGACTTCTCATCTCTTCCCAAAGGGGCAACCAACCACTGGACTACACAGGTAAATCTCAAGGCACAGAATGCATTTGGGCAGCAGAAATGTATCCATATATGGGGACAGAGTGGGGAAGCCCCTTTTCCACTGCACACACATGGACCTGGTCAAGAGACCACAGCTCAGAGAGAAAGACACATCATCAAAGCAAGAACAGCGCATACAGCCCTGCCATGACTCAACCACTCCTTGTACTGACTCCATCTGACTTCTCTTTCTGCCAAAACTTCACTCACACAAGATGCCTTTTGTCAGTGGATTTTTATAACATGAACATGGATGTGAAAGCCGTGAAATTGGGAGCCACAGATGATTTTAACTTACAATTACAATAAAGAAACTCCTAATGTGCTCAGGCATTTAAAGGTCTGATGATTTTTGAAAAGAATCTTTCTGGCTTTGACTGCTTCCGTTACCACTGTGGTATTTGAAGCTCCAAATTTTGAGGGATACCTCAATATAACCTGTGCATAACAGAATAGAGAATGACATTAAAAATTCCTTTTAGCTTGTAATGGGACTTATTCACAATAGTCTTCTTAACTTGTTAGATCCATGCAGCTGAAGTAGAATCTACCTAATTCTGCTCTTTGATCCCTTATGAAAGTTTTAGACTATTGCTTTGGTCATCAGCTGTTAATTAAAGTCAATAAATCTCACAGCAGTCATTTTTTTACTGATAGGTTACTGTTTTACTCCCTAATGCAGAGCACCCCTCAGAAACAACTCTCACCTTGTGTAACTCTTGTTCAGTGGCTATGAGGACCTTCAAGTTTTTGTCTTTGTTCTTCCTTGGATTTGCTTTATGTATTCACAATAAGCATTTTGAAGTAAGTGTCCTGCCTTCATCAGTTTTGCCATCCAGTGCCTCCAAAATGGATCATGCGTATTTCACGAGAAGAATTTCCTTTGTTTTCTTACATTAGGGACAGTGTTGGGCTGACGAGTCCTACAGTCAGCTTACATTGCAGATTTTAAATTGTATTTTAAATGCAGATGCTCTCCATCCACAGCTTGAATAAGCTGTGACATTAGCACATGGTATATTCCATGGGACGTCAGGCAAGTTTTCTCTGAAGCACCATAAACAGAATTGACCTGCCCTTCACACAGATCTCATAATGGCCGATATGCCACAGTCTATCCTCACAGAGAAGAAAAAGAATTTGTTAAAGCTGCTTCAATTTAATTGAAATAGTAGCACAGTCAGGGAGTTTCATGGAACAGGAGCACTCAAACTACATTGCGCACATGCATTTTGACTTGCAAGTACATGAGAACTTACAGGAGCATCTGCATGTTAGCTCAATAATGAGATTGCTTCTGCAGCAAAATTACGTAGAAATTAAAAAGAAAATTGTTTTCTTCAGAGATTACTCTATTCATTGAGGATGTAGAGAGGTGCAAGCTGGGCTTTAGTGCTATCCCAGGGTGCCTTGAATTCTCAAACACCTTTACGGAATCACAGAATTGTCAGAGTTGGAAGGGACCTTTAGAGATCCCCTAGACCAACTCCCCTGCTGAAGCAGAGTTGCCCAGGGCACATCACTCAGGACTGCATCAAGGCAGGTCTTGAAAATCTCCAGAGAAGGAAACTCTACACCCTCCCTGGGCAGCCTGTTCCAAGGCTCCCTCACCGTAAGGCTCCCTCAGCCTGTTCCAAGGCCACCCTCACCGTAAAGAAGTTTTTCCTCATATTTGAATGGAACTTCCTGTGTTCCAGATTGTGCCCGTTGCCCCTCGTCCTGTCACTGGGAACCACTGAAAAGAGTCCGGCTCCATTCTCCTTCAACCCACCCTTTAGATACTTGTAAACGTAGATAAGGTCTTCCCTCAACCTTCTCTTCTCCAGGCTAAAGAGCCCTAGCTCTTTGAGCCTTTCCTCATAAGGGACATGCTCTAATCCCTTAATCATCTCTATTGCCCTACATTGGACTCTCTCCAGCAGTTCTCTGTCTCTCTTGAACCGGGGAGCCCAGAACTGGACACAGTATTCCAGTTGTGGCCTCACCAGTGCAGAGTAGAGGGGGAGAATGACCTCCCTCAACCTACTGGCCACACTCTTCCCTATGCAGCCCAGGATTCCATTGGCCCTCTTGGCAACAAGGGCACATGGCTGGCTCATGGAAAGCTTGCTATCCACCAGGACCCCCAGATCCTTCTCCTCAGTAGTGCTTTCCAGAAGATCCATCCCTAACCTATATTGGTGCCTGGGGTTCTTCCTCCCCAGGTGCAGGACCCTACATTTGCCCTTGTTGAACCTCATTAGGTTCTTCTCTGCCCAGCTCTCCAACCTGTTCAGGTCACGCTGGATGGCGGCACAGCCCTCTGGAGTGTCGGCCAGCCCTCCCAGTTTGGTATCCTCAGGGAATTTGCTGAGGATACACTCTGTCCCCTTATCCAGGTCATTGATGAATTTAGCCTTATTAAAGGAAGTCAAGAGCAGCTGAAAGCTCCAGCAGCCCTGGCTCAGGACACTCCTGCCAAGCCACTGGAGCTCAGCCCAGTCCCCAGGTATTTGGGATCTCAGGGATGCAGCTGCTGCTATTCTATTTGCAGGTTCAACCAGTAGTAAAGTTAAGCACATATACCCGAGACTCACAGGACACAGACACACAGAGTCATGCAAAGGACGTTGACATGGCCAGCCACACAGACTGTCACAGACAATACATACAGGACTCGCATCACACACAAGAGCAGACAGGCATGTCCTCTCCTCCTCTGGGAGTGGCAGAGACAGGAGGGCACTAGTGCAGGCACACTCGTAACATCCCCAGGATTCACAAGCACATGCAGTTTTGTCCACTGGCTTGGTCCCACTGTCTGTCCAATGCACCTGCCCAGATCCTGGCCCTCTGATACTCCCCACGGGTCCCCTACTCACTGGCTGGTCCAGCTTGATGCATCAAACACACAGCACTCACACACTCATCCCACAGACACTCCATACTTGCAGGTTCTCCCTGGGCACCAGCACAAACACTCTGTGCACCCTATATGCTTGCCCAGACCTCCTACTCACTGGCTGGTCCAGCTTTGAGTTTGCTGGTGAATATACACGCACACCGCACACACACACCTAGTTTGGGGGAGATATAGACACTCCCCCCTGTCTCCAGTAGCCAGAGCAAGGCACAAGAGCTGTGACCCATGGTCCTGCTCGAGCTGCCGGTGCTGAGCCTCTCAGTCACCTCACTCATGCCAGTCCCCTCAGTAACTGTTTTTGGGGACACATGCTGTTGTCAGCTCAATGACTGTAGGCTGAGAACCTACTAGTTCCAGTAGCTGCACTGGGACCCACTGGCTCCCATAGCACACACCAGAGGCCAAGGGTGCCCACATCCCCAGTTTGACTTCGATAGCTGGCACCAAATCCACTCATGCTGATTCCCCCAGTAAATAGTACTTGGTCCTTGCAGTACATGTACACACAGGATAGAGTGAGAATATGCACGGAGTTATGCAAAGGTTTAGTAAGACAGGACAGGTGACAGTGATGAGGCGCAGGGCCCAACCAGACCAGCAGTGACCAGCCCCAGTTTACACGGAACCGCTGCCTTTTGAACCCCTTTTCTGTCTATGCCCCTCCTTGTTCCTCGTGGCTCCCCTTCACCTGAACATCAGTTCAGTTGGCATGGTCCCATTGACTCCACCCAACATCCTCCACCCTCAGGTTTGCATCCTTACTAGTTGCAAAGTCCCAGGCGCCTGTAGTTTCTTGATAGCTCATCAACTGGTGATATTTATTCCTGGTTATTGTTTCTTAGTGCTAATTGGTAAGGCTTTATGTCTTTGTGGTTTTGACTCCCTCCCTTTTATTATCGTCACAATTTGGCAAGGTCCTTAGTCAGAAAGTCTGATTGAAAAATAAACGTTCTCACTCTCCATATGGATACCAATTAGCTATGCTCTTAACATCTTTCAGTAACAGGAGATCAGTATCGTGGCTCTCTCTTGTAAATCTCATGCTTTTGACAGTTCTCAGAAACATGACTTTGGGACAAAATTGTATAACTGAGTTGGAATTTATTTCCAACTTAATTCCAATTTATTTCCAGGAATGTGACTGTCCTAACATGCACCTGAATGACTTCATACATCTGTGATATAAAATCCTGACACTGACGGTCCTTAAATGCTCCTTGGAAAATTTGTAGAAAATGTTATGACTTTCATGAGATTAATAATCTCACTGGTTCACATTTTATATTTCTAGGGCTACAGGCATATCACAGTGTATGTTTCCTCATGCTCTAGCTTTTGAACTCCAGATTAAAGATAACCAAGAGAATAATTTCAGTAAAGTAATTCCTCTGCTATTCCTTAAAATGTGCTTATTACTTGCTAGTGCTGAGGGAATTAACCTACTTTTTATCTGCTAAAGATAAGTAATTTCACTACCGCCTCTATTCATGACTCTTTCTAAAGGTTTCTTAACATTCTCAGAACTAAGAAATGGTACTTTAAGACTTCTTGTGAAGACTGGATTCATTCACCTGCCTTCAGGTATCTAAAATGTAGACACCTGTTTTTGAGATATTTGACTAGGCTCTTTCTATGGAGACGTCTTCCACAAGCTGTTTAAGATCATCCTTAGGTAGATGAGACTAATCATGTTTTAAATTGGACTGTTTATCCCCTTTAACTGTAAAGGGAGGCTAAAGCAAATGGCCTGGACACATACTTTTCATTGTAGATACCTAAGTTAACACCGGTTTATTCCCATTTTGTTTTATTGCACAGTTAATTTGGTCACTAAATTTCTTGTTACAACTGGGTTTTGGGAACCAGAGAAGCTGGAGGAAGGTAGCGGAACATTGAATCATTATTTCCATTTCCTCATTGAGAAGTCAGGGGCCTTTTGGAAAGCAAATCAAAGACAACTCCATAGTTTTGATTGGGTAGATCCATTCTGAAAGTGTAGTTTGGTGACCCTCAATTTTGACTAGTTCTCTAGACACAGCTGCCCTATGTTTCAGATCAGAATCCTCTTCAGGACTGTTTTTTTACTACACAGAGAACAGAGCCATAGAATAAAGTCACACCACTTAGGTAGGAGGAAGGCCTAGTGGAATGTCCAAGTGAAAACCATTAAAGAGTGGTGTCCCTCAAGGGTCCATACTAAGACAAATGATATTTAATACCTTCATCAGTAAGCCAGGCAGTAGGACTGAGTGAACGCTCAACAAGTTTGTGGATGATACCAAACTGAGTGGTGCAGTTGATTCATTAGAGGGAAAAGATGACATCCAGTGGGACCTTCACAACTTTGAGGAGTGGGGCCATGCGAACCTCACAAAGTTCAACAAGGCCAAGTGCAAGGGGTTTGTGCAATCCTCACTACCAGTGTATATATATGGGGGATGAATGGATTCAGAGCAGCCCTGTGGAGGACTTGGGAATACAGTCACAGGACAAAGGGAAACAGTTTTAAACTGAAAGAGAGTGGATTTAGACTAGGCATAAGGAAGAATTTTTTTTATGGGGGTGATGAGCCATTGGAACAGATTGCCCAGAGAAGTTGTGGAAGTCCCACCCTTGGAAGTGTTCAAAGTTGGGTTGGATGGGGCTTTGAAAAACCTGAAAAGTTGTCCTGCTCATTGCAGGAGGGTTGGACTAGATGATCTTTAAAGGTCCCTTCCAATCCCAAACATTCTATGATTGTATGATTTTATGATCTTTGTGTCAATCTGCTCCCAGGAAAGCATATTACCATTTTTGCTGAACTAATAGCCAGTAATGGAAATTGGGAGGCCTGCAAAGTGATCATTGAAATCTGTGCTGGGACAGCACTTTTTCAATTAACAGATCCCTGGTCACTAGAAATAGGTACATTCTTATCCCCATCTAGGAAGGTCACACTGGGAAGGAACGCACCATATTCTTGCATGATCACCATGATCACTGCATCTCTCTGCTTGAGACTCTAAACTAAACTTAGAAATTAGCAGAAAGGCTTTTATAATTTTTTTTCTGTGTAGTAGTAATATTAACTTTAAGGAGAGAACCAATAGAGAGGGTTATTACTTCCTTTCTTGAAATGCAAAATGGAACAAGGCTACAATGACAGAATGTTCTTTTGGGCCTTGCACAAAACTTACAGGACTTTCCTGATTTACTTGATATTTGCCTAGGAATCTTAACTGTCACGCAATGGTCAGTGAACCAGCTCCATACTTGTACACACATACCACAGACTGGCTGGCTTGTCTTTGCTGGATGCTAGTGACTCATCTGTTGATGCTCCTGAAACAAAGTTTCAGGTCTTCTGACAGCACTAAATAGTCATATTCAGTGATTGTCTTCCCAGAAGCTTTTTCCACTTCAGTGTTGTTGCTATGTTCTTTCTTGTAAGGCCACTAGCCAGTAAATGACCAACTACAAACCATATTGGTATTAGGCCATCATGATCTGGGATGTACGTTTGGGAGTTCTCATGGCAGATGCATGACTTGCTTGGTTTGCAGTTGGAGGTGCTTGTATACCTTTGTGTAGTCACGGGAACACGAGTCTTCTTCTGTAAGTCAGGATAGATGTCATGGTTTAGCCTCCACAAGCAGCTAAACACCACACAGCTGCTCACTTCCCCCACATCCACCTACTTCCCTACCCCCTCCCCACACCCCACCCCTCTGCCCTGCAGTGTGGTGGGAGAGAGAACTGGAAGGGTGGCACAAATCATGGGTTGAGATAAAGACAATTTAACAGTTAAACAATAGATGCACATGCAAGAAAAGCGAAATAAGGAATCCATTCACCACTTTCCATCAACAGGGAGGTGTTTATCCACCTACAGGAAAGCAGGGCTTCATCACATGTAACGGTTACTTGGGAAGACAGATACCATAACTCTGAATATCCCCTTTTTCCTCCTTCTTTCCCCCAGTTTTTATAGCTGAGCATGACTTGGCAGGTTAAGCAGAGTTGCATCAATTAACTTCAAACAAAGCTCTCTAAAAGCATGATATAACATTTTGCTTAAGAATGACATGATGTGAGCTGTCTGTTTTAATTTCTGAGCAAGCTGAAATTCAAACTATTTAGGCAATCTATCAGAACTGTGGTCGAGCCCTCCTAATGCCCCTCATTGGGCGCCAATAGATCTGTCCTGGTTTGGGCTGGACTGGCCACTGAGATGAATAACGGATGCTCTCACCCACCTCTCTCTTCAAGGAGAGGAGGGAGAGAGAGAAAGAGACACATGAGTTTAGAAGAAACTAAACTATTTCAATGAAAATATGAATAAAATCATAAAAAGAAAATAATGAAATATATGCTATATATAAAACCTTATCAAGCTTGCAGGATGATGATCACACCACTGGCAGGCACTGGGAAAATCCCAGACTGTACTCAGGGACAAATGGGAACTGGATTCCAGATCTGGATTCTGGAATGCATGAATCCTTTGGTGCAGGAATGCATCAGGGGCAGACGAAAAAAGTCCTCTTCAGACACTGGGCATTGAAGAAAACGAATATTGAAACAAATTCTCATTAAATTCAGCGAGAGTGAATCTGCACCCAGACTTGACTGTCTCCATGCCTGACTTTGACAGGCATCTACTGCAGCTTTTCAGATAAATCATGCAGTAGAGAACTGCTCCCCTTACTCCTTCTGACCCCTCCCCAGCCCCACTTATCAGAACAGGGCCCGGATGATGGACTTAGATGGACTAGGTGCTGGTTATTTGAATCAATACATAAAAATTCCACTTGGAATGTTCTCAGGATTTTGGCTAAAGTGCATACAGAGACTAGAGCAATTTGTTCCCAAAACTTGGGGGTTATATTCAATTAAAAGTGGAATTGCTGACTGATATCCGCACTGCCAGTGTTAGGACAGCTCACTCAGTCTGAATTTTCTTCACTTGGCCTTGGGACTGTCTTTCTTCACTCTTCTCTTTAGTCATTGACTATAGAGTGATCTCTGTGAATGTCAGAGAGTGAGTGATTTTTGTAGGGAAGAATCTTCTAATATGATGTTGGATGGTAAGGTGAGTGATTAAAAGTGCTGTATGTTTGTTGAACTAAACAGAAGCAAATCATGATTCACCCAAATAAAGACAGAAATTATTATCCATAGAGGACAATTTTTAAACAATCTGAAGGGCTTTTCTGAGATGACTTGATGAGTTCTCCCATGGAGGGACCGGTCCCTCACCATTACTTAGAGAGCTTAAAAGCAGAGTTAGACATGAGTTATGCACACCTTCTCTCCTCCTGCAAAGCCTTCTTCCTGTGGCTAGTTTGTGCAGTTTATTTCATGGAATTCACGGAATTGTCAGAGTTGGAAGGGACCTCTAGAGATCATCTAGTCCAACTCCCCTGCTAAAGCAGGATTGCCCAGAGCACATTACTCAGGACTGCATCCAGGCAGGTCTTCAATCTCCAGAGAAGAGGACTCCACACCCTCCCCGGGCAGCCTGTTCCAGGGCTCTGTCACCCTCACTGGAAAGTTTTTCCTCATAACTGAATGGAACTTCCTATGTTCCAGCTTGTGCCCATTGCCCCTCGTCCTGTCACTGGGAACCATTGAAAAGAGTCTGGCTCCATCCTCCTTCAACCCACCCTTTAGATACTTGTATGCATTAATAAGATCTCCCCTCAGCCTTCTCTTCTCCTGGCTAAAGAGTCCCAGCTCTTTGAGCCTTTCCTCATAAGGGAGATGCTCCAATCCCTTAATCATCTTTCTTGCCCTGCGCTGGACTCTCTCCAGTAGTTCTCTTCAATGCCACATTTTCATTCCTAAAGTTCAGTTGGATCAGCCCCAAGATATGCAAGTGCTCCATAGGTCTTTCTTTAGAGTTAGTTCCAGGAGCTAAGAGCAGAACCAGAGAGAGAGTTTTTTCATACTTAAAGAATGAGGAAAAAATAACCGACTCCTACAATTGCAAGCAATCATAGAATCATAGAATCATAGAATCCTCCAGGTTGGAAGAGACCCTTGGGATCATCGAGTCCAACCATCTACCCTACTCTACAAAGTTCTCCCCTGTATCATATCCCCCAACACCATATCTAAACGTCTCTTAAACACATCCAGGGATGGTGACTCAGCCACCTCCCTGGGCAGCCTGTTCCAATGCCCGACCACTCTTTCTGTGAAAAATTCTTTCCTAATGTTCAGTCTAAACCTACCCTGCTGGAGCTTGAAGCCATTCCCTCTTGTTCTGTCATTAGTTACCTGTGCGAAGAGACCAGCACCAACCTCTCTACAGTGTCCTTTCAAGTAGTTGTAGAGAGTGATGAGGTCTCCCCTCAGCCTTCTCTTCCTCATACTAAACAGTGCCAGCTCCTTCAACCGCTCTTCATAGGATTTGTTTTCCAGGCCCTTCACCAGCTTCGTTGCCCTCCTCTGCACTCGCTCCAGCACCTCGATATCTCTCTTGTATTGAGGTGCCCAAAACTGGACACAATACTCCAGGTGTGGCCTCACCAGTGCTGAGTACACGGGCACAATCACCTCCCTACTTCTGCTGGTCACACTGTTTCTAATACAAGCCAGGATGCCGTTGGCTTTCTTGGCCACCTTGGCACGCTGCCGGCTCATATTCAGCCGCTTGTCAATTAGAACTCCCAGGTCTCTTTCTTCCAGGCAGCTTTCCAACCACACTTCCCCAAGCCTGTAGCGCTGCTTGGGGTTATTGTGGCCCAAGTGCAGAACCTGGCACTTGCCCTTGTTGAAACTCATACCATTGATTTTGGCCCAATGATCCAATCTATCTAGGTCTCTCTGTAGAGCCTCCCTATCCTCCTGGGAATCAACACTCCTGCTTAGCTTGGTGTCATCTGCGAACTTGCTGATGATACACTCTATGTCCTTGTCGAGATCATCAATAAAGACATTAAACAGAAATGGTCCTAACACTGAGCCCTGAGGCACACCACTTGTGACCGGCCACCAGCTGGATTTAAATCCATTGAGCACCACTCTTTGGGACCTTCCAGTCAGCCATTGCAATCAATACCCAACAGACTATTTTCCTCTGGGAAGATAAATACATTGAAATACTCAAGGTCTGTGATGTGGCTTTTCAAAAAATATTAACCACAGCCGCCTTCTAATGGCATCTGAGCTACCTTATTTTACTCCAGTCTTCTTTTTCTTTTTCCATATGTTATTGTTCTTCTGCCACCTACACAGGGCTTCTCTTTAAGGGAGACCCATCTATCTATGAAGTGAATGGATTCTTGGAATAGAAAATAAATTCTAAGACATTTTTTATTCTTGAAAAGAACTTTCCTCCTGAAGAGTGCCTGGGACAAAGGTAATATCCTGGAGAGTGATCTGCATTCTTTAGTACTTTTTTGTTGTAATTATTAATAGGAAAGAGTTGTAATGTCTGGGGGTTTCTCTGTGTGTGTGTGTGTGTGTGTGTGTGTGTGTGTGTGTTTGTCTGCATGTGTGCATGCACACATGCATGTGTGTGCTTTGGGTCTGGCTTTTTTCTTATTAACTTGAAGTTATGTCCTCCATCCCATTCAAATTATGGCAATGAAATCAGAACAGTTATTTTAAATAGAAATTCTTCCCTGTCGTCTTCAACATATGTGTAAAGGATGTTTGGGTAAATATGAGAAGAAAATAACATGTACATTCTGTAAAAACTTTTGTTTCACAGAATCATGGAGATTGTCAGGGATTTGTGGAGATCATTCAGTGAAAAAACCCACTCAGAGAAGAGTCAGCTAGAGCACATTTCTCATGGCCACCTCCCATCAGATTTTGAGTATCTCCAAAGACGGAGACTCCACAGCCTCTCTGGGTAACCTGTTCCAGTGTTTGCCCAAATTCAACATGTAACAACAAATAAACAGACAAAATCCCCTCTCATTTTTAAATGGAATTTCTTGTGTTTCTGTTTATGCCTATTGCCTCCTGTCTGTTCACACTATGCTGAACTTGACCTAACTCTGAGTGGAGTAACAAAAGGTAGCACGTGCTCTAAGTTTTAACTTTTTTTGCAAACTTGTACTACTTTTGGTTTTATGCCGTGTGCAGGTGGGACAGAAGGGAAGACACACACTGATGATAGCAATCATGTATGGTATTGTGGAGTGCACACAGGATTATCTGTGTTCAGTAGGTGACTGTTCTCTAAAATGAACCCCATCCATAAAATAATAGTAAGAAGGACTCATTGTCAAAACCCCACTCTATTAACAAATTAATAATTTCTGGGTTTTAAGAACCAGTCTTCTTTGGTTGGTAGCAGGTGTTAGGGTAGCAGATCTCAGCTGGATAATGGAAGAAAAGTCCAGTTCAAAGACCGGGGCAGTAGAGTACAATCCTCTTCCTAAAAGGCAGGAGGAGTAAAATATTCTGCCATCATGAAGAAGATGTATCTTCCTTTCCATTGACTGGAATTGAAGTACACTCATTTGGAAAACTTGTTCTTACTTATCAAAAGCTATGTGAAGGGAAACACCTTTCCTCCAACCTCTAAACAATCTTTAACACTGAAAATACCTAAACACAGCAGTAAAATGCCATTTCCTCTACTGGTATCTTGTCCTATTAGAAAGTAATACACATAAATATTTAATTTACTATTTTGTATTTCTCTAGGTTAACTAGAAAACGGACATATAATCTTTTCTGCAGTTAAAAAAGCAACTTGATGGACATGACCAGCTGCTGGAACGAAACAGTGGTGACCTATTTCCAATTTTTGCCTTTCTCTAGCATTCCAGAGATCCAAGTTTCCCTCTTTTGCCTGGTATTGCTCATGTACCTCAGTACTTTGGTGGGAAACATCCTCATCATTGTGATCATTATGGTAGATGCTGACCTTCAATCCCCCATGTATTTTTTCCTCAAGAACTTGTCCTTCCTGGAGGTCGGCTACACTACATCCACAATCCCCAAGATGCTTGTGAACTTCCTCACAAAAAGGAAGGGCATATCCTTTCTGGGCTGTGCCACACAGATGTATGCCTTCTCCGTCTTAGGAATCACAGAATGTTGTCTGCTGGCTGCCATGGCCTACGATCGCTATGTGGCCATATGCCATCCCCTGCGCTACACAACCATGATGAGCTGGAACATGTGCTTCCTGCTCTCAGCTGTATCTTGGCTTATTGGGGTCTTGGTGGCCTTAGGGCAGACAACTTTCATCTTTACCCTTCCATATTGTGGGCCCAACAGGATCAATCATTTCTTCTGTGACCTGCTGCCTCTGCTGAAGTTGGCTTGTACGGACACCTACAAGAATGAAATTGCCACCTACATAATAGCCCTCCTTTTCATCATGGTCCCCTTCTTACTCATAGTTGTGTCATACATCCAGATTCTCCACACCATCTTCAAGATGCCATCAGCTGGGGACAAGAGAAAAACGTTCTCTACCTGCTCTTCTCACCTGGTTGTGGTTACTCTGTTTTACGGATCTGGCATTGTGACCTACTTGAGACCCAAAGCTTTTTATTCAAGCAGCAGTAACAAACTGCTCTCTCTCTCTTACACGCTGATGTCTCCCATGGTGAATCCCTTGATTTACAGCTTGAGGAATAAAGAGGTAAAACAAGCCTTGAAAAGACTGATAGCCAAAAATATAAATATGTAACATGTTTACGAATTACATTAAAATCAGTCCAGGACTAGTTTTGATATTGTGTGCATTACTGCAAGGACAATATGACTTGCCATCACTTACCTAAAATTCATATCTACTTTTTAGTTCTGAGTCAATCCTCCAGATAATTTCATCTTTCTTTTTTTTTTTTTTTTTAAGAGGTATTTCTCAGATTATTTTCCATGTCATTTTAGGGTAGATTTGGCATACAGATCAAGTGAATTGCATGTTACTATATCCTTTATGTCCCGTCCATCCATACAGAAATAGTTCTGTACTTCGCAGAAACACACAATTTTGTCTGAATATTGTGTGAACTAAATAACAGTTCTGTGGAGCTTATCTAAAAATAATTACAGGGTGACAACAGAAAGAAATTATCAGAGAAGAGGACAATGCACATAATGAGAAGCACTCCACAAATATCCAAGACATTAGCCTTCTGTTGGATTCTGATGAAGATATTTCCCAGATGAGCTCTTCAGCTCTATTCTGTGAAGAAAGTTTGTTTGAAGGCCTGAAGGGGAAATGATTCCCTTTACTTCAAATATCTTGAAAGTAAGGAACTGTAGCTGGGCTGATACCCTTATTCTCTACTGGTATTGAATGGAGTGAAATAGGTGAAGTGAAAACACAGTTTATGTGTTGGAAACAGATTTCTGCTGTAGTAAGAGACAAACTGCCACTTGGACATCTCCCTTGCTTTATATTGTTTGTGTGTGAAGTCAAAACAATAAGCTTAGTCTTAGGATTCAGCATTGAGACCAGATGAAAACAATGGCCCTTTTTGTGCAAATAAAAGGTTGATTGTGGGATGAAAGAAACTACTGGAGTGTAAAGGAAGTGGGTGGTCATAGAAAAGTTGGTTTGAGACCTGTCACTTTAAAAGGAAGGTTAAAAATTCATTTATTTGTCCTTTTTTACTCTGGTTGTATATCCATCTGGAGGATTCGTGGGATTTACCTCTTCACTCTTCTCATTTTCTTTGCTAAGCTAAGACAGTGGGTGTGAAATTAGTCATTAAGATGGGAGAAGTGTAGGAGAGCATTTTGCACCAGGCATTGCTAGCTTGTTATGATCCCAATGAGACAGACACTGTGTCAAGTATCATTTTAAAAGCTGTTAATTGGAGCTAATGCTATAGAGGACAGGATAGTATAGACAAAGCTGCATCACTTCAGATACTGGGAACCCCAAGATGTGAAATATCAAATGGGCCTCTGATCTACATGCAGCATGCCATATACATCCTGTCAATGGAAGGGTACCTCCATTTTGGTCATTTCAGCTAGCACAGGATTTTTTAAAAAGAAAATTTTATCCATAATTTCTACTGTCAAACAGAAAGGGTGTTCACACGAGAACTTCTTGTTGCACAGATATTTCTTGCTGCTAGAGAAGCTTACAGATACTTCTTGCTAGGAGGGGAACTTCTGCTAGAGAAACACAAGACCATTCAGATGCTGTAACTGCTGGTACCAAGTGGGAGCTGCATGCAGTCTTCTCTGTTAAAATGAGCTGCTGAGTTTATCCTGGAGTACAACACAGACCCGAAGACCACACGGGATATGCAGCACAGCACAGCATGACAGCTCCTTGTTGTTTAATGGTCTTCAGTCAAGATAAGCACAGAGGTTGTAAAGGGATATTAGGAGCAGCCGCTGCCTCCAGCAGCCCAGCCCAGTTCCTGGGGACCCAGTCTGAGAGATGCAGCTGCCACTTTCCCATCTGCAGGTTCAATCAGTAACAAAGGAGAGCATCTATCCTGGTGACACATGGACATGCCCAGACAGACAGACAACAGAGGACACTGACACAGCCAGTCACGCAGACTGACACAGCCACGGTTCTGCTGTGAAAAGCAGCCACATAAGGGACCCACATCAGATACAAGCAGAGGCAACCTGTCTGAATCCTGGCTTCTGATCCCAAACCATGGTGTCCTACTCACCAACTGGTCCAGCTTGATGCACTAAAAGTGCAGGGGGGGACTCTCCAAAGCTGTGCCTGGAGTTTCTTAATGGCCATTTACAAATTCTAAATTAGTAGCTGGCAACTTGCAGTCATTGCCATTGTCTCCATTATCCCTTGTCTAAAAGGTTTGTGTCTCTATGTTCTTATCTCTTCTCCCTCTACTTACTATAGTCGTTTGCATTGAAAAGATCCTTGATCAGATAACCCTAATGAAGTAGATGTTCTCACCTTCAACCTATCCTTAGAAGCATCATATTATAATTTTGGAGTTCTGATAGGCTGTGGTACAGAGGCATGATTATGTGGGGCAATTAAGACAGAAACAAATAAAAACCCAGCTTGCTCATTTATTTGTGTCTGATTTACAGGCATATCACACCTATCTGGAATTCATTTTGAGATTAAGACACTTATATCCAGGCACTGAAATGTGACTCTACATGAACTAAAAATCTGAACTCCTTTTTTTTTCCCCAGAGATATCAGAATATCTAGAGAGCAGCTAGAGAATTATGTACTATATGCTAGAGAATTCTCTATGCTATATAATTATAGACTGATGCATGGACTCCAATAGTAATCCGCAATGACTGCAGAGAACCAGTCCCTGATATATCATGAACAGAACTTATTCAGGATACTATTATTTTTAGTAAGCTTTCTTCAGAAGACACAAAGAAAAAGGCTGTCCTAAATATGAAGTATGATGAAAAAGTGGGCTACTGCTACACGTGGAGAAAAAAACCTCTTTACATAATAAGTAATATAATTCTTATGATCTCCTTCTCTGAAACAGACTGTAACAATGTTAATCCATTTTATTTAGCTGACATATACTGTGTCTTGTTACATGCTATATTTTTTCAAAATGCAATAGACAAGCATTATATGGCTCGTCCAGCAGAGAACAATGACAGAGGTTTAGGTGTTTATTTTTTAATGTTTATTCTCTGTTCTCTGTTACTGTTTTAACTTCTTTAATAAGTTAAGAGAGGGACCTGTCTTCACTACCTACAAAAGAAGACTTCAGAAATATGTACATTGTAGATATCCAATATTAGACGACATGGTTCCTGCTTTTCATGTGAAAATTCTGCATCTTTCATGCAATCAAGACACTGGTGAGCTCATTTCCAAGGCAGACACAAAATTTCAGTAAAACAAAATTTTACTTAAACTCTGTAACAGGCCATAGATTTCATAAGCAAAAATTCAAATTAACAATTAATTCTGTCATTTTGATTGTGATATTTGGAGATGACATATTTTAAATCATCAGACTAAGTGATGCATGTGATTCTTCTTCATCAGATGAACAATGTTTCATTCTTGTAAGGCCAAGAAAACTTGACTGGACTCCAGAACACTAACTAGTAAACCTTGACAGAGAAGAAATCTTTCTTTTATTACCCATCAAGGTTGATGCAGATATTTTGCCTTGCAGGGAACTTTCTGAATTAAATGAGAATATTATATGGATGGCATTAATGTGATCAAATGCAACTCCCTATAGGCAGACATCTGCAGCTGAGTTAAAACCTCTGTACAAACAGCAAAGAGAAAAAAATTTCTAGGACATCATTTGACTTATACATGTCTGTCCTGGTTTGAGTGACACAGGATTAATTACTCTTTCAGTAATTTTACTTTGCCAGACAAGGAGGACCCCATCACAGACTGCCTTTGACTTTGGGCTGGTTCCAGTGACAGGCTGAGTCTTTCTTCCCCCCCCATAGGGATGCCTTTGGGTAAGATTTAAACTATACTGAATGCTTCCTTGGGAAACATAGAAATCTCCCTAGAGAGTCACTTTTCTACATTTATGGCCAGGCTGTATTGTTTGTAACTTTGTTGCGTGTTTTGTACAATTAACAATACTTTTATTTGCACGTGCTTTGCAGACAGGGTATTTATCACCAGCAATCCATAAGAACCTTTATATCTGTTGCTTGAATAAACTTCACTGTTTAAGTAGCTAGTTGTTTCGGTTCCTCACTGAATGCAACCAAAGACTTGAGAGTGGCCGTGCTAGTTCATGAGCACGACTAGACTGAGGGTCCAGTCCACTATTAGCATATCCAGAATTGTGATAGTTTAATATATTGAACACGACTGGACTGATAGTGGTGAATTGGGCATCACTCAGAATTTAAACCTAGCCACACTTAGCCTCCCACCTTGGTGAGGAGCATTAGAACACAAGGGGGTTTATTTTCTGCCAAAACTACTTTGCCTCTAAATGCAACACTCTAATAAAACACCAAGACAACCTAGGAGTACCAGAGGGAACCCAGTTGCCTTCAGCCTTTTCCTTTGCCTAAGTATCGAGTGAGTCACAATTCCAAGGTTCATTCCAACAAAGACATTGCAGTGCTTTAGGTAGCATTTAGCACTGGATGAGGACATCCAAATGTGCATATTTCACAAGAGAATCTTCATGGCAGCCATGGAATCTGAATTCACAATGTCATTAGTGGGGATTTAGTCACTGTCATGGCTGAGTTCAGAGAATGGTTCATCCAGTCAGACATTGTCTGCGTGGGCAGCGCTGAACAACTCTCAGCTGCAGCAACTGTGTTTTGAGGCTCTCCCATGACCAGAAGGGGAGTTTAGGCACCTACACCACATTAGGCATACATAGAGTGCCATTTTAGTCCCTAAAGATAGGTCTTGAACAATACTTTAGAGTACTGAAGACATCTGTGTGAGCCTGGCAGCTATGACATGAGTTAGAGAAAACATGCCCTTCTGGAGTGATAACTGTAGGCCAAACGAGTACTGCCTGAAGTCTTTGGTTTTTCTCTCACTTTTCTGTCTTTCCCACTGCATTTTTAAGACCTAGAATTTCACTTATGCAAATAGACATAACTCAGGCAATGTCTTAATGATAGTCCTAGGACCAGGGTGAAAAAGAATTCTGCTCAGAAGTTGCTGCTGCAGTGGTAATTCCACACTCCCAGGAGCTGGAACACAAGGGTCTGCACTCCTAAACTGTCAGCATGTTCCATGGACTGCTAAACAGTCAACACCGAGGGAATTTCTGGATTTATTGGAGCCCAGGATGAATTAAGTTTGCCTTATTGTGGACAGGTAGAACTTGGAATTCAAGAATGGAGTGAAAACTTATGTGATTCGCACTCTGATTGCACCTTGTGCATCTAGAAGGACTCTGGAATTTGACAAGTATAGGTCAGCCACTGCACGGCAAAAAAATAACAATGCTGCAAATCTATACATGTAGCAGAGAAAAGGATGCCTGGCAAGGAATGTCTCCAGGACATGTGGGAATAGTTGTCTTCTGGAGGTGTTCTTCTCTCTCCAGGACTACAGCTAGAGCCAACATGACGATATATCAGGCAATATATCTTCTTCATTGTGCTATAGATTGAAAAAATAGTTCTTAGGCTATTCTTGTGGTCTAGTTGTGACCACTACAGCAGCCAGGATGGAACGAACTCTGTTTAGCTTCTGGAATTTATGCCCATCTTTGGGCTGCTTAATACAGCTGTACAGAGCTCCGTTCACCTGTCCAAACATTGGAGGTGCCCTGAGGTACCTGGACATTCTCATCAGGCTACTAAATATGATGTAGAAACTACAAGAAAACCATGCTTCTCTGAATATGCAGTTGGATGCCAAGTGAGGTACTCTGGGGCATCTCAAACTATTTTCAAGCCCATATTCTGCTTTTGTTGTGAGGTAGACTTGAGGTTTCACTCCAAAGGAGTGAACAAATGCTGATTCAGTGATGGTGACAGGGGATCGTGTATGACTGTTTTCCATAAGTGGCAGGGAGCAAAACTTGGGAAGAAGGGGGGCAGTGCCAAAGGGTCATTTTGTCAATCTGTTTTATCTCCATTGTAACAAGGAGATAATGAACACTGCTGGAATTTGTTCTTAAATCAGTCGTAAGGTAGACTATTGCAGTTCCTTGGAGCATTATCAGAGCTCTGTCAAGAGGCAGTGGGATACATTACATCAAGAAAAGCCCTTAAACCCATGGTTTTGATCTCATGGAGCAGAGAAGGAGGCGTTCAAGGTCTAATGTAACAAAGGCTGGGAGCTGAGGTGCAACATTTATGACTGCAGGTGTTTGAATCCAGAGATGGCCCAGGTCAGCGTAGAAGGAGGGAGCTGTGAATTAGGATGGCTTGTGGTTCATGAATGTGTCAGCAGTGTGTGTTGCAGTCACAGTGCCTTGGCTGATCATTACAGCTGAAGCCTGGAGAGTAGAACTTGTGCAACTGCCAGTGTTTTGGAAAAGCAGGTTTGCAGAAGGGGGTCCATGGCCTTTCCATGTGCTGTGTGTGGAGACTGCTGGCTGAGAGAACCACCTTCCCAGCATCTGGGGATTGCTGTTTGACTTCTGTAAGGGAAGTTTGATGCAGGAAAAGTCTATGGCTTTCTGTGCTGCCTGTAATCAAAGTCTGGGAGTTTCTGCTCTAATGAGCCCTGGTAAGAACATCTTGTTCAACTATGTTTCTGGTCTTGCATGTCTCACTGGACTCCATTAAAAGTCCAAGTAACTTTTCTTTCTGCTTCTGCTTGTCATGTCTTCAAGGCAGTTTATCAGATTTTGCCACAGCTACAAAGTCCCAAGGAGGCAGAACCACATTCCTCAAGGGGCTCATTAAAATGCTGACAGCCATAATGAGCTCTGCGTTTCATTTTCTGCCACTCCCCATCGAGTTGCAAGCATTCTGTAGCTAATTAGGGAGCTCTCAGATGTGTTTCAATGAATATGTATAATTTTCATTTGTCATTTTTTTAAATTATGTATGACAAGAAGAGTAGAAACGAAGATGTTTTGAAAGGAAATTAGCCCAGTTTATATCCTGGAGGGAATAAGATACAGAGTGGAAAAGTATCTTTGTGATCAAGCAACAAGTGGCCAGAGTCAAACTTTGATTCACTTGCTGGGAATAAGACAGTTCTTACTACAGTCTATTCTCTTGTCACTGCAGCCCACAGCAGTGCCAAAAGCTTTATTTGCAAAGCCTTTGCCTGCTCTAATTAGCACTGTCTTTACCTGTTGCACTAATTATGCATAGAAACAGGAGGAATATTCATCACCTTTGCAAAACACTTTGAAGGACTTTTTTTGATGAAACAAAGAAAAAAAATCTCAATTAAAAAAAAAGTGATATCTTTTACCCTGGTCTCACTGAACTCCAGCTTCCTCAGGACATAAACCCTGAAAAGGGCTGGTTCAATGGAGAGATGGACAGGTGACAGAAATTTTCAGGGGCAATAAGACTAAGGAATGTTTAAACAGAATGGAATGAACATAAATAAATTAAGAAAAACTGAATGCACTGAATGCAGAAATGAATGTCATTGGCTTGCCAGATAATTCAGCAGATGGACAGGACAACCGAGTACCAACTTGATTGACTGGTTCAGGAATCACGGAGTTAATGAGATAGAGCTACGGTTAGGAGCATTCTCTCAGGATGGCTTTTTTTTCTCTAAAGTTAACACATTTTTTCAACATTTCCATGATGAGAACATGGGAAGTTACAACAAAGAAATTTCAAATGTGAACAATGGATTCAGCTGGAATAGAGGAATGCCCGGGAAGTTGTGGAGGTCCCATCCCTGGAGGTGTTCAAGGCCAGGTTGGATGGGGCTTTGACCAACCTGGTCTAGTGAGAGGTGTCCCTGCCCATGGCAGGGAGTTGGAATTAGGTGATCTTTAAGGTCCCTTCCAACCTAAACTATTCTGTGATTCTATAATTCTATGATTTTTTTGGAAATGCCAAAGTAATTGTTGGAACTGTTCATTTAAAATTAATACGCTATCTATAGCCAAATGAACCACTGTCAGCAAAACAAAACAAAAATATAATAATGAGATAATCAATCTATAATCAATAGACAGATGGGAAAGAGGTAAATAGCAAACCTTCTTACAGTTAAAAATGTATAGATTGTAAAAAAAATCTTTTGGTGAAGTAGTATTTCCTTCTGAAGTTTATTGCTTGTTTCTTGCTTTTATCATTAAAGCATTCATAATATTTCACTTTTAGGTATCAGTACTTATTCCAGGGGTGGAATAAAGTAGCTTTCTTTTCCAAGCCTTGCATGTTCTGACCTTTCTAGAAAAGTGCACAAGAGTCCAGTTCATGTTCTCAGCAGAGTGACTTTTGAGAGAGCCTACAAAGGCAGCTTGGACAGGAGGGTGTACTTTGAGTGAACTTAGTGGACTGAGCTGAAATCCACCAAAAGCTTTTCTTACAGTGTTTACGTAATACAAGAGTCTATTATTATTTCAGTGTAGCTCATCATTTGCAAAGTTCTGCACCTGGGACAAAATAAGCCCTCTCCAGAGGACAGGCTGGAGGCCTGGTGAACAAGGTGTTGACCATGTCTCAGCATTGTGCACTTCAGATGATGAAGGCAGATGGTATATAGTTCATAGTAAGGAATGACTTCCACCCCCCAAGACATGGATGGTGAGACACAGTCTCTGCTCAGAGTAAAGACTAATGTGTTCAAACTGTGTGTCACTTACTTGAGCATCTATTCTGAATATCAATAGGTGTGTCTGGGGCCCTAAATTTATGTGTGTGGCTTTTTTCATCCTGAACTAATGAGGGCTACGCTTAGTCACGAAAGGAAACAAAACCAAAAAAACCCCAAATCACAAAAAAAACCCCACCCCAAAACAAACAAAAAAAACCCCCAAACCCACCCAACAACACAAAACCAAACCCAACTGCCGTAGAAAAGCAACCAACTAACAAATCCCTAGACTTCTAAAGCATGGCTCTCAGGGTCTGCATTAAAGCACCAGGGTTATTTCTTGTAAGCCATTGAGGTGTTTGACACTGTAGAGCTTACCTCTAGGTAGTGCTGGATGACTGTGTGGAGCAGAAAGAACAAAGCATGTTCCAATTTTATTCATGTTGCCTCTTGAAAGGGATCTGCTGTACAAGTACTCTAGGCAGAGCAAAAATGAAGACAAGTAATCAATAGCCAGTTCTATCCTTTGGATGTTCAGGAAACCTGGCTCCAAGGGTGAAAAAGGGTGTTATTTCACAGTACTAATAAGTCCATTACTTTCTGGACAATAAAAACCCCAGGAGTATTTGTAGGGAAGAATCTATTTTCACCAGGATGGGGGAATAAGACAAAACACGCTTTCCTTTTCTAGTTCTTTTAGTAGAAAACCTCAATGCTTATTTTCCATTTGCTGGTGAAGACACCCCAATATAGGTGTCTTCATGTGTTCAAAATATCTGCAGTTACTTCACAATCAGTAAGGAAGTCTTTATTAACGGGGACAAAAGATTCAGTTGTCAGCATAGGCAAGAATCAAGTGAAGATGAGGCTACTTAACTCTAGATATCCAAATGAAGATGTTAATTGGGCATTCAAATATTCATTATTATCCCTGCAGGTCTAGTTAATACAGTCACAGGAACTAAATTAATTAAATAAAATTAATTTAATTTAATTTAACTGTGCCTGAGAACTACAGCATATATCTCTACACAAGTTTTTGGAAACTAGTAAAATAATCCAGTCCTGTTGTCCCAAAGGAGGAGCATTTACCCGGTGTGCAGATGCCAATATACACACAGAGTAGAGGCATTATATACTTTTTAATTACAGCTTTTTCCTTTATATGCATTTGATGTCCCTTTGTAGTTAAATAATTGGTTCGATATGGTTTTCTACACAGAATCTCAAAGGGACTCACACCTTCCCTGACTCTGGGAGTAGTTCATACACTCATTAATACTATGGGTAGAACATCTACCCATTTAATTTGGGTTTCTTGGCATACCTTGGAAATTTGTCTTTTTAGGGTTCGGTTCATTCTTTCTACTTTGCCACTAGACCGTGGCCTCCAAAGGATATGTAAGTCCCATTTAATATCTAGAAATTTGGAAACTCCCTGGACTGTTTCTGCAATAAAATGGGGTCCGTTGTCAGAGGAAATACATTCTGAAACACCAAACCTAGGGATGATTTCTTTCAGTACAATTCGAATTACTCCCCTTGCTTTGTTGGTACAACAGGGGAAAGCCTCCGGCCAACCAGAAAAGGTATCTACCATATTTATATAGGTTACACCTTGGCAATTCTGTAAAATCTATTTGCCAGTATTCCCCAGAAGTTACTCTGTGTTTTAAAACTCCTCCTGTGATCTTCTTTGCAATTTTCAGCTTATTTGTGCAACAAATAGTGCACTTTTGGATTATTATATCTGCTAAGCTTTGCATTCTTAGTCCAACAGCATATCTTTTGGCAGTTAACACCAATGCGTCAGCTCCTGAGGGTGTTTCTTGGTGTAGTCTCTTGAGAAGAACTTCCATCATCTTTTCAGAAATTAATAATTGTTTCAATGGTGTTACCCACCAACCCTCATTGTTTTTGAAACAATCTAATTGTTTTGCCAATTGACTTTCCTTCTCAGTGCATTGCAGGGGTGGTAATTCTAAATGAGGTCCTGAAATCAGAGCTCCTTCAAATTTTGATTCCTTTAGTGCTGCTTCTCTTGCTAAGTACTCTGCTTTTTGGTTTCCCTTTGTGATTTCACTGTTCCCTTTCTGATGAGCTTTACAATGCGTTATTGCACCCTCCTTTGGTTGAAGGACCGCTTGTAAGAGTTTCATTATTTCTGCTTCATATTTAATCAGAGTTCCTTGTGAACTTAATAGTCCTCTCTCTTTCCAAATTGCCCCATGTGCATGCACTACTCCGAATGCATATTTTGAATCTGTAAATGTTAATTCTTTTTCCCTGGCTGAGCTCTAAAGCTCATGTTAATGCAATCAATTCTGCCTTCTGAGCAGATGTATTGATGGGCAAAGATTTAGCCTCTAAGGCTCGAGTAGGTGTTACCACTGCACACCTGGCTTTTCATTGTCCTTCCAGTATAAAGCTGCTCCCATTGGTGAATAGCTCCAGTTCTGCATCTGGCAAGGGTTCATCTTGCAGATCAGGCCTACTAGAATACACTTGTTCTATAGTGGTTAGGTAACCATGATCTAGTTCATGAGATTCAGAAATCGGAGGAAGGGTTGCAGGGTTTAGAGTAGAAGTCATTGAGATTGTAACGTCTTTTTTCATCATCACAGCCTGATATTTAGCTAACCTGCTTGAGGCGATCCAATGATGCTCTTTATTTTCAAGGAGAGAAGAACAGTGTGAGGCACAAACACAGTAATTGGTTGACCTCAGGTCAATTTCTGGGATTCTTCAAAGTTACAGCTCTTAAACAACTTCATCCAACTTTGGAAAAATATCATACTGGTCTTTTCCAGATTCCCAATGTTTGTGTCAGAATTCCTAATGCCACTTGTTGTCATTCATGTACCTATAATTGAAAAGGTTTCCTCAGATTTGAGACTCCCAAACCAGGAGTTTCCATGAGCTTTCTTTAAATTTCATCAAAACTTTTCCTGCACACAGGTGTCCATTCAAGAATTCTCTCAGGTCTTTTTATAGGAGCATACAGTGGTTTTACAATAAGTCCAAAATTGGGAATCCATAAGCAGTACCATCCGGCCATCCCCAGAAATCCTCTTAATTGCTTCTTTGATGTAGGTACAGCAATTACACAAATTTCCTCTTTTCTGTCTGTACTTTGGTGATTTCAAGGTCCGTGTATCGGACCTTTTCCTTCCCAATCTGAGCTTGCTTCTTAGAAACTCAATATCCTGCCCAGCCCAGAAAGTTAAGCAAACCGATGGTAGCTTCCAAACATACCTCGTAACTGTCAGAACCAATAGGTAAATCATCTACATATTGTAAGTGTTACAGCATCATGATCATTCAGCCATTGCTCCAGCTCTTTGGCTAGTACCTTACCAAACAAGGTGGGGCTGTTCTTAAACCCTTGGGGAAGGACAGTCCAGCAGAGTTGTGTCTTACATCCAATACTTGGATTTTCCCACTCAAAGGCAAAGATGGTCTGGCTCTGTTCATCCACAGACATGCAGAAGGCAGTGTCCTTTAAATTCAGTACTGTAAAATAAGTATTACTGCTAGGGACTGTAGAAAGGATGGTGTATGGATTAGGAATCACAAAGTGGACGTCTACCTTCCTTGTGTTAATTTCCATAAGTCCTGTAAGAAACTATATTCTGAAGAATGAGGTTTCTTTACAGGTAAAATTGGAGTATTAAATTCTGATTGATGTTCCCGTAACAGTCCATGCTTTAAAAGGGAGCTTATTATAGGTTCTGATCTTTTCCAAGCCTCCAGCTTAATAGGATACTGTTTCTTACCAGATGAGATCCTGGTTTCAGTTCATTTTTTACCAGAGTCACATTATTTGCTCATTTGGGTATCTTCAATGCCCACACCAGGGATATGGCTGCATTCAATATTTCCTCCAGAATATCCATTTCTTCATTAGGATCCTTTTCAGTTAACAGATATAATTGGGCTTTCCAAGCGGTTTCTGGAGGAACATGTAACTGAACAGAGTCTTCAGAAAAGGTTAGCTGTGAATTCAGCTTACAAAGTAAATCCCGTCTAAGCAAGGGGAGGGGGCATTCTGGCACACAGAGGAATTCATTAACTGAACATTCCATAAGCTGTAAAAATGGCCTTAAAGTCTTTTTCCCTGTTGCACCAACAACGCTTGTTTTAGTTTTACTCAAAGGTCCCTTACAGCTTGTTACAACAGAGGATGTGGTTCTGCTGTCAATTAAAAAATGTATTATTTGATTCCGCAGCTTAACTGGAACCAGAGGATTGGCTGGGGAAACTTTAATAAATTCATAGATTCATAGATTCATAGATTGGTCCAGGCCGGAAGGGACCTCCAAAGGTCATCTAGTCCGACCTCCCCGCAGTCAGCAGGGACACCCCCTACTAGATGAGGTTGCCCAGGGCCTCGTTGAGCTTCACCTTGAATATATCAAGGGAAGGGGCCTCAACTACCTCCCTGGGCAACCTGTTCCAGTGTTCCACCACCCTCATGGTAAAGAATTTTTTCCTAATATCCATTCTAAATCTCCCCTTCTCCAGCTTAAAACCATTGCCCCTCGTCCTGTCGCTGCAGGCCTTTGTAAGCAGACCCTCCCCAGCCTTCCTGTAGGCCCCCCTCAGGTACTGGAAGGCCGCTATGAGGTCTCCCCGGAGCCTCCTTTTCTCCAAGCTAAACAACCCCAGCTCCCTCAGTCTTTCCTCATAGGAGAGGTGCTCCAGCCCCCTGATCATTTTGGTGGCCCTCCTCTGGACCCGCTCCATCAGGTCCATGTCCTTTCTATATTGAGGGCTCCAGAGCTGGACACAGGATTCCAGGTGAGGTCTCACCAGAGCAAAGTGGCAGAATCACCTCTCTGGATCTGCTGGCAACACTTCTTTTGATGCAGCCCAGGATGTGGTTGGCCTTTTGTGGTTGGCTGCGAGAGCACATTGCCTGCTCATGTCCAGCTTCTCGTCAATCAGCACCCCCAAGTCCCTTTCCTCAGGGCTGCTTTCTAATACCTCATCCCCCAGTCTGTATTTATACTGAGGATTGTTTCTTCCCAGGTGCAGAATCCTGCACTTGCTTTTGTTGAACCTCATGAGGTTCATCTGGGCCCACCTCTCCAGCCTGTCCAGGTCCCTCTGAATGACATCCCGTCCCTCCGGTGTATCGACAACACCACACAGCTTGGTGTCATCTGCAAACTTGCTGATGGTGCTCTCAATGCCTCTGTCTATGTCTTTGATAAAAATGTTAAACAGTACTGGTCCCAGGATGGACCCTTGAGGGACACCACTAGTCACTGCTCTCCATCTGGACTTAAAGCCATTGAGTACCACCCTCTGGGTGCGACCATTCAGCCAATTCCTTATCCACCGAACCGTCCACCCATCAAATCCGTATCCCTCTAATTTGGCAAGTAGAATGTTGTGAGGAACTGTGTCAAAGGCCTTACAGAAGTCCAGATAGATTACATCCATAGGTCGCCCCTTGTCTACTGACCTAGTCACTTTATCATAGAAGGCCACTAGGTTAGTCAGGCAGGACTTGCCCCTAGTAAAGCCATGTTGGCTGTCCTGAATCATCCCCCTGTCCTCCATGTGCCCAAGCATGGCATCTAGAAGGATCTGTTCCATGATCTTCCCAGGCACAGAGGTGAGGCTGACAGGTCGGTAGTTCCCAGGGTCCTCCTTTCTTCCCTTTTTAAAAATGGGTGTGATGTTTCCTTTCTTCCAGTCTGCAGGGACTTCACCTGACTGCTATGACTTTTCGAATATCATGGAAAGTGGTTTTGCAACTTCATCAGCCAGTTCCTTCAGGACTCTGGGATGGATTTCATCAGGTCCCATGGACTTGTATATCTTTAGATTCCTTAGGTGATCACGTACCATGCCTTCAGTTATAGTGGGATGGACTTTGTCACCTGGATCCTCAACTTGTGGGCCATCAATACAAGAGCTAGGAGGAGAGGGGTTGCCAGTGAAGACTGAGGCAAAAAAATTATTGAGAACTTCTGCCTTCTCTTCCTCCATTGATACAAGTTCCCCATTGCTGCTCATTAGGGGGGGTACATTTTCTTTAACCTTCCTTTTCTGGTTAATGTACCTGTAGAAGCCTTTCTTGTTTTTCTTTATGTCCCTTGCCAAGTCCAATTCTAGCTGTGCCTTGGCCTCCCTGACCTCATTCCTACACAGCCGGGCGACATCCCTATACTCTTCCCACATCCCTATACTCTTCCCAATTCATTCAGTCCCCTTCAGTCCAATCTAATCTCTGCCATGACTCCTGTGAGTTCTCAAACCTTTCTTTCCTGACTACTTGAAAGGCGCAGACACCCTCTCTTCCAGCATCCCTCTTGCCTACAGTATGAGTAATGATGTGGTCCCAGGGGAATGGCATAAAAAGCCTGCAGCCTTGCTCATCCTTGCTTCTCTTTTGCTTCTACTTCCTCCCAATTATACACCTCAGATGCAATTGACAATAGTGGTGAGATTGTCATGCCATTCATGCTCTCTACCTTCTGCAATTTCTTTCTTATATCTGCTGCCACTTGGCCAATAAACAGCACATTAAACAACTTCAAATTACTAGCATCCTCCACCTCCAAATGGACATCCTCCAGTGTCCATTTATGAGACACTTCACACAATCTCTCATAAATGCTGCTGGCTTTTCCTTATCTCTCTGCCTTACCTCATACAGCTTAGACGAATTTTTGGATTTCTCAACTTCATGCTGAATCCCACATAAAATTAAATTCTCTTATTCCTTTAACCTTTGTAATGCCCTGCTTGTATGTGGATCCCACCCCAAGTCCTCTTTTGGGTGACAGATATCGACATCAGGCACCCTTCCATGCAGTTTGGTCAGTCCCTTTCTAGCCTTTTCCAAAACCGTTCTCTTTTCCTCAGAGGTAAGCAAATATTCACGAAGAACCTGTACGTCTCTGTTGGGATTATGAGTCATCATTAGAGTTTTAACTAATGCATTTTCTCTGGGTTCCTTTGGTAAGGTCCGACCGCCTGTTTCCAGTTCAATAAATCAGAAGTTCAATACATGCATGTATACCAAAGTTCTTTCAGGCCCTACAGCCTGTCCGAGGGGAGCTTGAATTATGAGTCTCTGTCCCCTTGTTCTTCCAGGTATGGGGGTTGTACTTTTGTCTTCCTCATCATTTAAACTGTCAGATTTTGGTTGGCTTGAGGGAGCTACCAACAGCTGAATATCCTCATCTGGATCTTCCAGTTCAGGTTCTTTTGATTTACTACTGGTATAACAGGCATTTTCCCTTTTACTCTCTTTCTTATTTAAAGCATATATTTGGATTTGATCTTCAGAATCCACCAAACCGCATTTTTTCCAAGCATCCCAATCATTTCTTAAAGCAAAGAAGGTATCCACATAAGGTATTTCATCCCATTTTTCAGTTCTCCAACAAAACAACATAAATTGCAATATAGTATTGTATTTTAAAGATCCATTTTCAGACCAATTTTCACCCTCTTCCAATTTATATTGTGGCCACAATTGATTACAATATCATATTAGTTTACTTTTAGTCACAGGATCCCCTCCAAATTTATTCCAGCTTGAGGAGGCATCACGATCACAGGCTCTCATCCTGCTGGGGGATTTTAACCACCCTGACATCTGTTGGAAAAGCAACATGGCTGGCTGCAGGCACTCCAGGAAGCTCCTTGAGTGCCTAGACGACAACTTCTTGAGACAAGAAATTAAAAGCCCTACTCGAGGAGATGCATTGTTGGACCTGTTGGTCACAAATGCAAGCGAAATCATCAGGGATATCAAAGTTGAAGGCAGCCTGGGCTGCAGTGATCATGTCCTAGTGCAGTTCATTGTTCTAAGGAGTTTGAAGCCCACGAGAAACACAGTTAGGACTCTAAATTTTAAGAAAGCAAACTTCCAGTTCTTTAAGGAGTTAGTAACTAGGACCCCGTGGGAAACGGCCCTCAGGGACAAGGGAGTGGAACAAAGCTGGCAGATCTTTAAGGATGCTCTCTATAGAGCACAAAAGATCTCAATCCCCACATGTAGGAAATACGGCAAGGAGAACAAGAGACCACCATGGTTGAGCCGTGACCTGCTGGTCAGACTAAGGGGCAAGATGGGGCTACACAGGAAATGGAAGAAGGGACAGGCGTCCTGGGAAGAGTATAGGGACGTTACTCAGCTGTGTAGGGATGAGGTCAGAAAGGCCAAGGCACAGCTAGAATTGAACTTGGCAAGGGATGTAAAGAAAAACAAGAAAGGCTTCTACAGGTACAGTAACCAGAAAAGGAAGGTTAAAGAAAACATACCCACCCTGATAGGCAACAGTGGGGAACTTGTATCAACGGACAAGGAGAAGGCGGAAGTTCTCAACAACTTTTTTGCCTCAGTCTTCACTGGCAACCCCTTTCCTCCTAGTTCTCATGTTGATGGCCCACAAGTTGGAGACCAAGGTGACAAAGTCCCTCCCACTGTAAGTGAGGACAAGATACGTGATCATCTGAGGAACCTGAAGATATACAAGTCCATGGGACCTGATGGAATACATTCCAGAGTCCTGAGGGAACTGGCTGATGTAGTTGCCAAGCCACTTTCCATGATATTTGAAAAGTCGTGGTGGTCAGGTGAAGTCCCTGCGGACTGGAAACATCACACCCATTTTTAAAAAGGATAGAAAGGAGAACCCTGGGAACTACCGACCTGTCAGCCTCACCTCTGTGCCTGGGAAGATTATGGAACAGATCCTTCTAGATGCCATGCTTGGGCACATGGAGGACAGGAAGATGATTCAGGACAGCCAACATGGCTTTACTAGGGGCAGGTTCAGCCTGACTAACCTAGCGGCCTTCTATGATAGAGTGACTGTGTTGGTAGATAAGGGACGACCTATGGATGTGATCTATCTGGACTTTTATTTCCCTAATTGTGGCTAATTTATCTACTTGTTGGTTCCAGTTTGTGGCTAGTTTATTGTCTTTGGTGTGAGCTTTCGCCCATCCCACCTTGATTGATGTTTTTCTGACTATGTTTAGCCAATCCTCGGTTCTCCAAATTCCAAAATTTACAACTTTGGGCTTCCCATTGACAAAGCTATTAGGTAGTATCTGCCCATACAACATAGGAGTCAACAGAGATAATTTTTGCTCTATTTTGTGCTGCTAGAACAACTGCCCTTAATTGTCCTACTTGCACACTGCCTTCTGTTATGTTTGCTGGTGTTAATTTCTAATGCAACCACCTCATATTGCCGTTTACCATTTATTCTTTTTCCTGAGGCATCGCTAAACCAAATACCCTCAATTGATGTCTTCTCAGTTAGGGAGGGTGCATCCAAAATTGGTGAACCTTTGAATGGCTGTTTTAGTGCTAGTGGATTGGTATTTATAGGCATTTGTAATTTGGAAATTTTTGTATGTCCTTCAGATAATTGCATTTCATCTACTGCTCCCACCAGGTAGGCATACCATTTCCTAGTGGTGGCTTTTTGGGCAATTTCTTATGTGGGAGACGTTCATTTTTAGAACTGTTTCTAGCAAATTAAATGACTCTCTAGTCTGAACAGGTTGTCCCTGGTCTCAACTTGTTTAACTGCTTGGACTAAAGAAAAAAGTCCCTTTTCTCATTTGGAGTATCTCTGTTCTGTCTGTTTAAATGCAGTTGGATGGAGTAATAGAGGTCTCTTTGGTCCATTAGGGCCAGTCTGAAATAGATTGCAGTAAGTACCATGTTCTGCACAACCTCATTCTGCTGTAATAGGATTGTGGGAGTGAAATGGCCCCAGTGATTGATAGGTTTTAAATTCCTGTATTAAAGTTCTGACTGCCTCTTCATGTTCTGGGACCCATTTCCTTGCCTTTTCCTTTTCATAAAAGTATATACAGCAAAGGAGCAATGATGGAAAATCCAGGTATGTATTTTCTCCAGTACCCTAAAGTTCCCATGAGCTGTTGTAATTCTTTCCTAGATTTGGTATCTGCAATTTTTCTATTTTACTTAGGATGCTGTCCCAAATCTGGGTTCTTTTAACCCAGTGTGTGAGCAGCTGATGTACACACCGAGATGAGATACTTGTTTATTTCATTTCTGCACAGAGATGGGTGCCAGGAGGTTCATCCACAAAGCCAGCACAACCCCATTAGCACATGGTAAAGCATTTATATGTTCGAGCAACTGTTAAACAGTTACCACTACTTTCTACAGTTAGGCTGAGCCACCCTCATTCCCATTGGTTCTTGCTCTGCCTCGTCTCTTCTTAAAGTCACAATGACCTCTCTTTTCTGCTCTGTGAGGAGGGGGCTTTTGTTCAAAGGGGGGTCTTCCCACCTGAGGGTGGGTTTTTTATTATGTTAATTAGGATGGTTCAGTCATAGTTCAAGTGTCCTCTTTGGCCTTGTTAGCAATTCTGTTCCCCTTGTGCTTATCTTGGTATTCCCTTATTTTGGCTAGTTGGTTAGTTTATGGTATCCTGCTGGTCTTTCTCCAGAGCCACATCTTAACAGTTAACTATTTACAGTGGTTAATCATACTCTTTACTTCTAGTAATTCTCCAACAAGGGTATACAGTAGACTTATGGCACTACCAACAATACATCAAGTACCTAAAAATTTTTACTTCTTTACCTGGTCCTTGACATTTCTTGGGTGGAATCTTAGTCTCTGCTTTGAGTTAGAGCTTGTAGCACTGCTGTTGCCCCTTCCCACGCTGTCACAGGAAAAGTGCCTCCAATTAGGAAAAGTGCCTCCAATTAGAATATCATCTATATATCGGTACAATTTCACATCTTGAAGGAATGAGACTTTGTAAAAGTTCAGTAAATGCAGCATGAGGAACCATAGAATAATAGAATCATCTAGGTTGCAAGGGACCTTTAAGATCATAAAAAAAGGATAGAAAAAAAAAGGAGACCTTTAAGATTATAAAAAATGGATAGAAAGAAGGACCCTGGGAACTACCAACCTGCCAGTCTCACCTCTTTGCCTGGGAAGATCATGGAACGGATCCTCCTAGAAGCTATGGTATGCACATGGAGGTCAGGGATGTCATTTGAGACAGCCAGCATGGCTTCACCAAGGAAAAGGCTTGCCTGACCTACCTAGTGCCCTTCTATGATGCAGTGATGACATCAGTAGAAAAGAGATAGATGTCATCTATCTGGACTTCTGTAAGGCCTTTGACACAGTCCCTCACAACATCCTTCTCTCTAAATTGGAGAGATATATATTTGATGGATGGACAGTTCAGTAGATGAGGAATTGGTTGGATGGTCACATCCAGAGGGTAGTGGTCAACAGATCAATACCCAGATGGAGATTGGTGACAAGTCATGTCCTGCAAGGTTCCATACTGGGACCAGTAATGCTTAGTATCTTAATTAATTACATGGTGGGATTGAGTGCATGCTTGCCACCTTTGCAGATGACACCAAGCTGAGTGGTGTGGCTGATGTGCCTGAGGACAGGATGCCATCCAGAGGGACCTGGACAAGCTCAAGAAATGGGCCTATGTGAACTTCATGACAATAAGGCCAAGTGCAGGGTCCTGCACCTGGCCCAGGGCAACTCCCAGTATCAGGAGGGATGGAGGGATTGAGAGCAGTCCTGTGGAGAAAAACTTGAGTGTACTGGCGGATAAAAAGCTGGACATGGGACAACAATGTGCACTTGCAGCCCAGAAGGCCAACTGTATCGTAAGCTGCATCTAAAGAATAGCCAGGAGGTCAAGGGAGGTGATTCTGCCCCTCTGCTCTGCTGAGAACGCACCTGGAGTACTGTGTCCAGGTCTGGATTCTTCAGCACAGGAAAGACATGGACATCTTAAAACATGATTAGAGGAGGGCCACAAAGCTGATCAGAGGGCTGGAGCACCTCTCCTATGAGTAGAGTCTGAGAGAGTTGAGGTTATTCAGCCTGGAGAAGAGAAGGCTCCAGGGAGACCTTATTGCAGCCTTTCGGTACTTAATAGGGTCTACAGGAATGACAGGGACAAACATTGTTGTAGCGTATGAAGGTACAGACCCCGGTCGGAGGTGCAACCAGAATTGTTTATTACAACAAACATGCAGCTTATATAGTACTAAGTATCTTTCCCAGACAACACCCCACTGCAACCCCCAACTGCCAGATGAGCGGAATTCCCCTCAATCAGTAGGGTCGTTAGGCGCTGTTTGTGGGTCCTCCCCTGCCAGTGTTCCTGCTGCTTCTGTTCCTTCCTCTGGTCTTGATTCTTCCACAATCCTATTCACCCACACCTCCCCCTTTTTTGTTTAATATACAGAATTATGCTTGTGTTAATATATCAGATAATGATTACACGTATATTACATCCTAATGATTACATTGACCCTATACTACTGAAACTGCTATAAACTATAAAATTACTATTAACTATACTGTTAAACTTACTGATTTCTATAACTCTCATATAATGTGATTAGCTTACTTCCACACAAATTCTATGCTATGGCTGGTTTCTACATCCACTTCTTTTTCTAACATCATGCTTTGCAAGGCAAGTACAGTGTGCATTTGAGCATACATGACTTGATTTATGCTTTTATAACACAGGAAAAGAAACATGGCAAACATAACATAATTATCAACAAAACTACCAGGCCGGTAACATCAAAATCAACGATACTTTTGTGAACAGAAAAGATTCATTGCTCCGTCGTTTCTGATGGTTGTTCGTGATGCTTGTCTTTTAGATACGGTCCAACGTGTCATGCTGGGATCCACTTGGGACCATCTCCTGTGGAAACACAAGCGTATCCTTGCCCCCAAGTTATCAATGGCAGGAGGCCTTCCCATTGCCCAGTGGCCATATCACAAATATGGACCATTGGCCGTGTTTTGAACATTGCGGAAACTCCGAAGTGTTGACTTAATTGTGTTGACTCACTGTTGTCTACGTTTAGAAAATTTAAAACAAAAGTGGCTTTCCATAGTCATTCCTGTGGTGGATCTCACAGACTCCCCCTTTTTTGTTTAATTAGCAATTGCTTTAGCGTTTGATGGGCACGCTCAACAATCGCCTGCCCTGTAGGGGAGTGTGGAATTCCAGTGATGTGGCAAATGCCCCATTCCTGTAAAAAAAGTTGTGTGGTTTTAGATACATATGCAGGGCCATTGTCTGTCTTGATGGTTTCTGGTATAGCCATAGCAGCGATGGCTGCTAGCCAGTGTCGTTGGACATCTCGACTCTTTTCTCCTGTATGTGCAGTGGCAAAGACAGTTGTTCTTGTACTAAGTCATGAAATGCAGCAGTTTGTCCTTTTTCAGGGGCCATTGATCTACCCAAACAGGGTTTTCTGATTTCCATGTCAGTGAAAGGGTCTGCTGCTTGTCAATAGCCCCTATTAAAAATTTGTTTTCAGGAAGATTCCCCACTGGCTTAACAATTCTCGGCCCAATAACGTACAGGGCACAGGGACAATCTTTTTTAAGATGCCCAAGCTTTCTGCAATTATAGCAGTCTGCCTTTTGAGCAGCCCCCCCAGTGAGGTGTGTTGACAATGCATCAGCTAAGAGACTCATTTTATGAGTTTCTGTGCCGATATCTTGGCATGCTTTTATCATATCAGTGATAGAAGAATTAGCATTCTTAATTGTTTGCAATACTTTACAACAATCAGCATTAACATTTTCGAACATTAATTGTTTCATAAGAACATCATGAGCTGCTCGGTTATCTACTTGTCTGTCTATTGCATTTTGGAGCCGACCAAGGAATTTTCTATAGGGTTCTCCAGGCGCTTCTGTGATAGCAGAAAAGGAGCTTCTGGAGCAGCTGTATCAGGTACCCATTTTATCGTGCGCGGTACAATTTGTTTTCCTTGCTCAAAACACCGTCTGTCCATTTGGGCTTGCACATCAGGAGTAGCCTAAGGTGCCTCACCGACGACCTCATTCACACCAATATGATTTAAATTGCCAGTTATCCAATGCTTTAGCAGTCGCAAGATCATGGTACACAGTCATGAATACAGCATATTGCATAGCCGACAAAATCATATGCAACAACAGTTTCCAATCATGAGGAGTCATAACATATCCATCCCCAACAGCTGTTAGTAAGTTCATGGTGTATGCTCACTTGGAGACCACAATCTTTTACTGATTTCCCCAGCTCTGTAACATGATCACAACACAAAGCCTCCCATGCCCCGGGTCACTTTCCGTGATAAATAACAGGGAACACGTGCAAAATGTCTGCGTCGCCTTTAACTAAGGCTTCTTCTCGACATTTGTCCCCACATATTATGACAATCACTCGAGGGGGTTAGGTCATTCCACACTACCTCTTTCAATTTGTCATCACAAAGAAATAGATTAGGTTCTTGGTCTGGGTCAGTCGGCCCAGGATCAAAGGAGTCTCCTTCTGGAAGACTCTCTTCTGCAACATAGGTATTGTCCGAGGGTGGCAGCGGTGGGGCGGAAGGACGCGTTGGGCTCTCCTCAGAGTTTTTTTTGTGTCCCTTTGCGGAGCTCTACTAGGGCTTCAGAGATCTGCCGCCAAACTGTTAAATGCTTAGCTGCAACCTTATCTGTCCCTGCAGCAGCACCCCAAAGCTTTATGCCAATTTCCCACATGTCGGAGTGGGAGATGGACCCGGAGTAACGATGAGTCTCAATATGAGTATGGTCATTCTCACTTTATTCAAGTTCACACAGAGTATATAAAGACAGACAAACAGAGCACGCGCTAGCAGCAATTATACGATTGGCTTACAGTCTCTGTTCACGCGCCTAGAGCGCTCACACAATTAGTGCGGACCTCTTGTCCACACGCAGCAGATGTTTCTCTATCTCCCGGAGGCAGTACCGCTTATCACTTACTTATCATGTAGCTACTTCTTCAGACTTCTGTTTCTCAAGGACAGTTCACAGCCTCCTCCGGGCTTTCATCCCTATCAAAGACTGGGTTGCTCATTGTAATCAAGTCGTGCCCTTTTTCACTCAGCCATTCCTCCACAATTCCCCCTTTTTGTTTTTGAGCAATCCAGGCTTGGTTTACTACTTTTAACATAGCTCTCTTAATACAACTAAGCACTAAACATAAGCACAGACCTATAATCATAAGAGTTATTATAATGCGCAAGCCTTCAACAAGCAAGCCTACTAACCATTGTGGCATATTCCCAAACAAGTTAGTCAGCCACCCATCTAAAAATCCATGGTTTTGATGAATTTTGTTTGCATGCTCTTTTAACCACTGCAACAGTTTATGAATCGATTCGCTGTGATCGGACAAATTCATACAGCACATGCCTTCAAAATCCTCGCAACCATGACCTTGAGCTAATAGCAAAAAGTCAATTGCCGCTCTATTCTGCAAAATTGCATGGCGTAAGCTATTTTGATCTCCTAACAGAGTTTCTATTACCTCAGTGGTGACTTTAGCTTGTTTTTCAGCCCAACAAGCTAACTGTCCTATCTCCTTCAAAGCTCTGCCTGCTGCTGCCCCAGGTACAAACAGGGATAAAAACACTCTCTCAGTGGGATTGAGTAAGGTAACTTCATCATTGCAATTTGGTGGGAGACCCGTGACCGCCCGTTTTGTACGTGTGGCATTTTCTCCCTTGGTCACATTTTTCCACCAGTTTTGATTTGGGGCTAACAACGTTAGTTTGCCAAGATAACATGGACCACCTATCGCATTTTTCGGAATTCCCTGCCATGCCCTGTCACCACATATCAAAAACACGTCTGGTGGCAAGGCTTTTGGGGTGCCATTGTTCCAAATTTGCTGTTCCCCTTTCGCTCCAACCCCAAGGGCTCCCAGTCCTTGCTTTGATGTGTCATTTGTGCCACAAAATGCACTTTTATATCTATAGTCATAGTAGTCTGCTTTCGGAGTGACGTTTGTCCACCCAGTCCAATTAAATGATCGATAATAATTTACGTCAGTAAAGGCAGGTCCTCCAAAAAAATATGCAGGTTTGAGTCCAGTTCTGGGAGACATTTCCAATTCTCATTGATCCTAACAGTTCTAATTCTTGAGGGTCCCAAGGCAGCATAACATTCAAGCTATTAAGGAGTGTGGCACTACAGTTACTAACACTCTGAGAATTAGTACAGTTCTGTTTACTATACTTGCTAAAGTCTTCTACCTTAAAACCAGGTACTCCTATCAAACATGTCCGAAAAGGCTCTGTAGCAGAGGCAAGCGATAGACAAAAGGCTTGTTGTCCTGTCTTATTCGCCCAGGTGACCCACATGTTTTCCCTAGGTTCAATCTTGTGGAGGGTCATTACCACCGGAATCAATATCCCCAGGATCAGGATCTTGAACATCTTGGTTGTCAGGCGGATCATGTCGAGTCAGAGCAGGTTTTACAGCTCGACTGGGCACCCACACTGGACCACAATCTGTGGAGACACACATATAACCTCGACCATTAAATATAACAGGAACAGGCCCCATCCAAATTCCAGAGACTGGATCTTTATACATCACTTTGAGTTGCGGGAGTATTGTTGTACTATTGAACTTAAGGTTTTGATGGTGAATCATCACTGGCGGTTCCTCTCGATCACCCATGAGACAGAGAAAGTTCAACGTAAAGAGCACACGATGTAGCCTTTGCTGAGCATCTGTCTCTACTCCCTTCTGTTTATCTAGATAGTCCTTCAATACTTGATGAATGCGTTCCACTAATCCTTGTCCCGTAGGCGAATGTGGGATCCCTGTCGTGTGATCGACTCCCCATCTTAGCAAGAACTTTCTAACCTTTTGACTAACATAAGCAGGCCCATTATCAGTTTTAATGCATTCAGGCACTCCTAATACAGCAAAGCAAGCAAGCGTTTACATACATGATGTGCCTTTTCTCCGGGCAATGCGGTTGCCCAGATCATTTTTGAAAATGTATCAATGGTCACATGTACATACTTCAAGCGACCAAACTCTGGGATATGTGTGACATCCATCTGCCACAACTCTAATGCCTTTAATCCTTTTGGGTTCACTCCTAACCCTATTCCTGGGCCATGGCTCCCACATTTCGGGCAGGCTTGGATAATACCTCGAGCCTCATTTTCTGTTAAATTAAATTGTCTTTTTAGCCCTTTTGCATTTTGGTGAAAATTCTCATGACTCTGCCTAGCTTGTTGAAATTTATCCATAGGAGGCACATGACACACTGAACTAACCAGGCTGTTGATTGCCCTGGCCTAATCCAAGGTCTAGCTGATGACTATGAATATGGATAACACAACAGGCAGCTGTTCTTTGGTCAAGTACAGATCGCAACCGAATAAATAAACTCCCCAGCCTAGGATTAGCTGTCTCTCTAAGTAGAGCGTCTTCCAGGCGTGGCACTATTCCAGCCACATATAATGAGTCTGTTACTACATTCAAGGGAGTGCTTAGCCAATTGTTCAAGGCCCAAACTACTGCGGTTAGTTCCAATGTTTGAAGGGAATCTCGAGGTTGTCCCTCTATGATATGCTGACACCACTGACCTTTTTCCTGCCAAACACAGGCTGCACGCCGCAAGCGTTTGCCTGCATCTGTATACACAGTGATACCATCTGACAATGGGTCTTTCTGTACCTTGGGTCTTTCTAGCCACTGATTTCTTTTTAGAACTTGCCATAATTTCCCTTGTGGCTGTTGTGAATGCACTCTCCCACTGTAGCCTAACAAGGCCTCTTGCATAGCAGCGTCATTGCGCAGCCACCATTCTAAATCTACAGCGTTAACAGGTATGCTAATATCCTCTGGTTCTTTACCATTGATTTCTATGATTCGTGATCTTCCTTTTTGTATCAATTCACCTACTGCTTCAGTTTGCGTTTGAATGCTCGTTTTTGGTTGTACACTTAAGAACACCCATTCTAAAACATTGAACACATTCTCTTTTGTTACCTTCCCTTCGCATTTGTCAGTGGCATCACCAAAGAAGGAGAAGGGAGTAGCAAGTTCCCCTTTTTGTTTTGCCATTAACAAATGACTGCATATGGTGAATCTTTCCCATTACATATTATCAGAGACACTGGCAACATTAAAATGTGTCGAGACGACCACGTCGATTGCAGTTTTTGTGCAATTTGTTGTAGTGCTGCTTGCTGCGTCGCTGTCAGAGTAACGCCGTTGGCTGGATGATTGCTTCTCAATAATTCTGTTAAGGGTGCAATGTCGGTATTGGAGATGCCAACACAGTTCCGCACCCATTGAATGTCTCCAAGCAAGGTTTGGACGTCAGTCAGTGTGCGCAATTGAGTCGCGAGCTCGGTTTTTTGCGGTCGAATCTTGGAGTCTATGATAGACCATGGTGCTTTGTTTTTGAGCTTCAGCCCTTTCTACTCTCAATAACATTTCTTCAACGCCTGCTCCTTTTGGTAGACTGGCTAGAATTTGCTTGGTGGTCTTATTGTCATTATCAAAAGCCAATACTTTGAACATCTGTTGTTTACCGCCGTCATCTAAATCAGGGTGATTCATGATTGCTTCCCACAGTTGATCAACAAAGTTACTATATTTTTCTGTAGTTCCTTGCATCATGGTACCAAATGACGGAATAGTAGATCCTGGGAGGCCGAGAAACGCCTCTAGGGCAAGTTGTGCCGATCGCTGTAATAGGTTTGCTGGAAACGTCAATTGTACTTGCAAGTCACTAAATTTTCCATGCCCTGTGAACATCTCTGCCATGACTCCACGGAGGGGGTCTCCCTCCCCTTGTCTTTGAGATGCTTCATTCATAGCTCGTTGTTGCCAGGAGGATTCCCACAACAAATATTGTGTTGGAGTAAGCAACAGTCTCATCAGGTTACGACAATCATATGGACACATCAGATCAGCAGAAAAAATCCAGCTGACAATTTGTCGGGTGGCCTCAGATTTTACTCCATAAGTTGAGATGGTGGTGCAAGCTTGTTGTAAAATTTTCCAATCATGTGGCTCCCATTTGCCAGTATTGTTTACATGTACAACGGGACACGCGAGAGGTGGAGTTCCGCCCAAACTAGCGGCTGTTCCCCACTGTCCTTCTAGTATAGCGTCTCTAATAATGCCATTCCAGCGTGCAGTTCTAGGAGGTGTTGAGGGATTCACTAGCCATGGAGGCATGTTATCATCCTTCCTCGCCACACGTAAATCTAACTCGTCGAGCCACCTTAAAACTGTCTGTAGCACTTTGTCTGTGGACAGTTTACGACTCTCGTCCGGAGGTGGAGTTGGCGGACCAGACGAGTCACTGGAGGGGGGTAGCGGTGGATACAAGGCAGGCGGAGTTGCTGGAGGCGGTGCTGTGGGCGGAGGGCGACACGCTGCTCCTCCCAAATCGATGAGATCAGTAGACGTTTCAGGCCCCTCCCCTATCGGAGTTTTCTGAGGAGACGCTTCCGCATTTGCATTACTTTTCTGTTCTGGTTTCACATCAGTCACTTCCGCTTTTCCCGAGTTTTGCAAGGGGTTCAGCGGCAAGTCTTTACTTTTCTCAGGAGGGTCAGAGTCCTCATTAGCTCCAATTTCAGCAACAGGTTTACACACAGTCCCGGTCATTCCCTTTACCGCGGGCAGCCCGAAGAACCGCTCAATAGGTCCAGGCTTACTTTCAGGTTTTAAGGTGGCCGCTCCTGGACCTAACATTTGAGCAGCTGCACAGGCTACTTCCTGCTCTGCTTTCATCGCTTTTAAAGTCTCTAGCACAGTATGCCACAACCCACGGACGGCTTTTATCTCTTTCTCCTCTTTTTCATCCCCCTCGATTGTTTTTTGCCACATCGTCCCTCCAAAATCTCGCCATTCTGAAACAGAAAACAGCATAGGTGTGTCAGAAAAATGACCCCATCGCTGTCCTAATTTAATTAACTTTATCAACAGTTTCGCCGGTACTTCATTATCTCTCTTAGAGAGGATTCCAGCGAGTAGCATGGAACTTATGAACAGTTTCGCCAGTATTTCACTCCCTCTCTTAGAGAGGATTCCAGCGAGTAGCATGGCCGCAGCTTCTACTTGCATCACTGCGCCTGGGAGGCGAGAGGCCACCTCGCACCGTTGTCTGCTCCCGACTTTGCGCCCGAGCAGCACTTCTTCCAGCCGTGGTTTCCCACTCCCCTCCTCTAGCTGCTTACCGCAGACTCGGAGAACTCAGTCCCGCTGAGCTATGGATCTCTGTGCATCCTCTGCTACCAGATGTCGGAGTGGGAGACGGACCCGGAGTAACGATGAGTCTCAATATGAGTATGGTCGTTCTCACTTTATTCAAGTTCACACAGAGTATATAAAGACAGACAAACAGAGCACGCGCTAGCAGCAATTATACGATTGGCTTACAGTCTCTGTTCACGCGCCTAGAGCGCTCACACAATTAGTGCGGACCTCTTGTCCACACGCAGCAGATGTTTCTCTATCTCCCGGAGGCAGTACCGCTTATCACTTACTTATCATGTAGCTACTTCTTCAGACTTCTGTTTCTCAAGGACAGTTCACAGCCTCCTCCAGGCTTTCACCCCTATCAAAGACTGGGTTGCTCATTGTAATCAAGTCATGCCCTTTTTCACTCAGCCATTCCTCCACACCCACATGTCTTTGTCAAAGGTGCCAGTCTTAGGGAAGTCCGGGACATTTTCTCGTACCCAGTCTAAAAAGGTTACCAAGGACAGGGTAGGTACAGATTGATTCTGAGCTTTTAAAATATAGTGTAATACTTTGAGATTCATTTGCTGCTCTTTTGGCAGAGTGTTTCCCATGGTTCCCGATCGCTCACCTCTGTCCTGCAGAAAGGTGATGAGCCGGCAGTGAAGTCAGTCCTCGAGGCAATCCCTGGTTCGATCGGGCTACGCTACCAGTATGGACATCTTTAGTCTCTTGATTCATGCCCCATGTTGGGCGCCATTTGTAGCGTATGAAGGCACGGACCCCGGTCAGAGGTGCAACCAGAATTGTTTATTACAACAAACACACAGCTTATATAGTACTAAGTACCTTCTTTCCCAGACAACACCCCCCTGCAACCCCCAACTGCCAGATGAGCGGAATTCCCCTCAATCAGTAGGGTCCTTAGGCGCTGTTTATGGGTTGTCCCCTGCCAGTGTTCCTGCTGCTTCTGTTCCTTCCTCTGGTCTTGCTTCTTCCACAATCCTGTTCACCCACATATTTTAGCAGGGCCTGTCGCAACAGGACATGAGGTAATGGTTTTAAACTAAAAGAGGATAGATTTAGACTAGATATTAGGAAGATTATTTTTTTTACAATGAGGATGGTGGAAACAGTGGAACAGGTTGCCCAGAGACATGGTAAATGCCCTATCCCTGGAAACATTCAAGGTCAAGCTAGACAAGGCTCTGAGCAAGCAGATCTAGTTGAAGATGTTCCTGCTCATTGCAGGGGAGTTGGACTAGGTGTTCTTTAAGGGTCCCTTCCAACCCAAACTATTCTATGATTCTATGATTCTGAACTTCCTCAGCTCTTCACGTATCCAGGATTCAAAATAGGAGACTCTTGTAAATACTTCAGGGAAGATGCAATGCGTGTGTCCGTAAGAAACAATGCTGTGAGCCTTCCTATTGCAGACTAATGTGCCACCAGAATCACAGTGTGAGATAAAAGGAGTGGGAGGGATCAGACATGTCACAGAACAGCTACCCCTGCCCTGAGGAAGAAACTGGCTCTCTTGCCTCCCTCCATGTGAAGAACCTCCTCTTTCAACCATCTCCTTCCAGACCCATGTCCGCAGGTCTTGTAGATGCCTTACTACTCTTCTAAGTCAACTTGTGAAGCTATTAAGGCCTGGAGGCCATCTGAGATTCAAAAACTTCTGAATGATATGAAACAAAAGCGTTCATATCCCTGAAAAGAAGAATCTAGTCCTACTTTAGACATGTGGAAATATCCGAGTCATCCCAGTGTGCCAGGAAGATATGACAAAGGATTTACACGAGATCCGCAGCCTGGTGGAGCAGTGGTTGTGCTGGATAGAATATCCCCAGGCATATAAAAAGAAACACAATGTTCAGAAAGTTGATCTCTCATTCTGCCTCCTCAACAGCACTGGGGGGGGAGTATAGAATGAAAATCTTATGAGTCGAGGTAAAGTCAGGGTGACCACTTACCTTACTACCATCATGGGCAAAATAGGATTAACTTGGGGAAAATTAATTTCATTTACTGCTATGCGCATTCTCATTGCTATTGAGCAATGAGAAACAAAGACAAAATTTAGATCAACGTGTTCCCTCTCCCCTTTTTCCAGGCTCAACTTCACTCCATTACTCCTGTCTCCTCTGACCACTGCCCCAGACAGTGGAGGATGGGGGTGTTATGGTCAGCACATAACACTTCTCTGCTGCTCTTTCCTCCTCATGTTTTCCCCTTCTCCAATGCGGTCCTTCCCATGGTCTGCCATTCATTCAGGAAACATCATACTGCTCTCACATGTGGTCCTCCATGGGATGCAGGGAAATACCTGCTACCATCCCTCTTTTTCCTCTAGCCATGGTGTTCACAGGGCTGCTTCTTACTCTCTTTTTTCCCTTCCTCCTCCACCTGTCTGAGGTTTTTGCTCTTACATGTATTTTCCCAGGGGAAATATCCCTGGGAAACATCCCAGCCCATCCCTTGGCTGATGGACTCAGATGTGCCTGCCATAGGTCCATTTTGTAGCTGGCTGGAACTATCTATGTCCAGCACAGGAGCAGCACCTGGCTTCGCAGAGGCCAGTTTTCCAGCCTCACCTTCCCCCAACTCCAAAACCTAAACCCTAATACAATTATCAATACTGTCAGCCACAAATACAAAACATAGTACTATGTGGGCTGCTCTGAAGAAAGTTAACTCCATCCCAGCCAGACCCAGGACACGCTTCATGACACCCTTTGTTGCACAGATGGTCACAGAGCATTTATTAAAAAATAATAATAATTTATTGGGATCTTTGTAAAAGCTAATACTAAGGTGTCAAGATTTGGACTGGGCTAGCCATTGAAACAAATGACAGATGCTCCCCCCCACCTGAGAGGAGGGAGTGAAAGACACTTATGAGTTTAGAAGAAGCTAAACTATTTTAATGAAAATATTAATAAAATAATAAAATAAAAAAATAATGAAATATATACAATAGATACAAAACCATATCAAGCTCCCAGGATGATGCTCATGTCACTGGCAGGCACAGGGAAAGTCCCAGACTGGTCTGAGCAACAGACAGGATCTGGATTCCAGATCTGGAGGCAGGAATGCATGGATCAGGATCAAAGGCAGACAAACAGATAGGGTCCTCCTCAAATGCTGGCCATTGATGAAAGAGACTGACTCTTTGATCTTTCAGCTTTTATACTTAGCATGAAGCAGATGGAACACAACACCCTGTTGGTCAGGGTTGGGTTACTCTCCTGTCCACTCTTCCCTGCAGGTGGGACCCCTCTACACTTCTCCTCTTCTGACCCTCCAATGGGGCATACAACAAAGTGAGTTGACCTGGCTTCTTGTAGCCAGAAGTATAAGCAAGAGCCTCTCTGCATACCATTCCTTGGCATAAATTAGAAATAATCTGGTTTTATCATTCTGAGAATGAACAGTGTCTGCACAATATGCTGTAAATTTCAGAGAGTTCAGTTAGTTAGAAGAGGCTTAGCTAATAAGTAAAATTACTGCACAGAAAATTGGTTCTGTTTTGCCTCAAACAAGAACAGAAGGTGAATCACAATGTCCCAGAAAGGATGCTTGGTCCCTGCCCAGATGATGATGGGACTCTGTTTCAAGTGTTTGCAGGAGCATCTTCAGGTGGATACGATAAGACTCCTCAAAATGTTTTTCTCCTGAATACTTATACTGAGTTGGTCTGTGGACCTCTTTGATCACTCCAGCACATACACAATCTACTGCCATTTTTCATCTTAACAGTGCAGAAAACATTTCCTATCTTATTTTCAAATGTCTGTGCTTTGGGACCGTTCCTTCCTTCACGATTTCCAGGTGTTTTATGTATGTAGAAATCTATCTATTCTTTGGCAGGAACTGCCAGGAGAAGTCTCTGGAACAGAATGATTCTCAATCCGTGATGTGAACTAACACATTGACATATGTAAATAGAGCCTATAAATTAGTCTAGGTTTAACACCATGTCCCAGGTCATGGTTCTAAAAGCTGCACCTGTATTGTTGGTAAAGATGGGCTAAATGTACTCATAACCTTCCTTTCACTTTTAGATCATTTTTCCCACCGTTAGACTAGACAAAGGGCTGTCTTGAAAGCAGTTCTGAAAATCAGAGAGCTTGGATGTGAGTATAAATCCAAACACTTGGCAAGCACAGAAATATTGGAGCCACCTATGCTGTTTCTCTCCTATAAGGATGTTGGGTATTTTGTAGAAATTCTTACATGTTAATTAGTCCAAGGAAGGAAATTGCCCTAACAGTCCAGTAGCTAGGGCCCTCACGTACGTGACACTCTCAGGAAGTTGGAAACTTTGTCTTATTTCCAGGGAAAAAGACTACCTCATGTTCAGATTAAAAGCCTTTATAAGGCTGATATTTCAGTTTTGCTTAATAGTTGACAGGAGCTTGTTCACGGCTTATCAGAAAAGCTGTATTTGTTCACAGCTGTTCTCAAAGCATTCTTTACATTGTTTTTTCTTAAGCTGTATTTGAGAGGATTCACCAGTGGAGTCAGTACTGTGTAGCAGACAGAGAACACTGTGGAGGTCTCCCAGTGTGTTTGGTTTTGGTACCTAGTACACAACAATCAGGGTCCCATAGAAAAGTGTCACCACAGTTAGGTGGGAAGAACAGGTAAAAAAAGCCTTCTGCCTTCCTGTGGATCAAGATCCTGAGGACAGTGTAGCTGATGCACACATAAGATATGAGTGTCAAGAGAAATGGGGGTAGTGTCAAAAGGGAGGCCAAGATGAATGTTACAAGCTCAATCCAGTGGGTATCACTGTGGGAGAGCTTTACCACTGGTGTGAAGTCACAGAAGAAATGATCGATTTCATTTGGGCCACAAAAAGTTAGCTGTGGCATCAGAGAGGTGACTATGGCACTAGCCAACAATCCATTTACCCAAGATCCACCTGCGAACTGGAGGCAGCACCTGCCATGCATTATGGTTGTGTAATGCAATGGTTTGCATATTGCAATGTACCGGTCATAAGACATGGCAGTCAGAGGACAACATTCTGCACCTGCTAGCCCAGTGAAGAAAAAGTACTGCAGAAAAAAAACATTAAGTGAAATAACATATTTGCTTGTTAGGAAACTTGCCAGCATTCTGGGCAGGATGGTGGAAGTGTAACAGGTCTCCAAGAATGACAGATTCCCCAGGAAAAAGAACATTGGGCTGTGAGGTTGATGATCAGTCACAACCAGCACCATGATCAGGAGGTTCCCTGATACAGTTGTGATGTAGGTCACTAGAAACATAAAGAAGAGCAAAAATTGTACTTCTGGAATACTTTGGAAACCCAGGATGATGAATTCTACAACAGCTATTTCATTCCCAAGCTCTGCTCTTCTCATGACTATAGCAGTTACAGTTACAGTTTTTTTGCTGGAAAAGAGTCTACCAACTTTCAGTGCAGGTGTATTAACTGACACAGAAAAAGGAATCTTCTAGATTCATAGATTCATAGATTGGTCCAGGCCGGAAGGGACCTCCAAAGGTCATCTAGTCCGACCTTTCCGCAGTCAGCAGGGACACCCCCAACTGGGGTGTCAATACCCAAGAGGGTATTTTTGCCAGCTAATTTGATGTCTGTGAGGCTGATTCCTTCACTTTCCCCATCAGGGTCAAGATTTACCCATCCCCTTCCAGAAGCTATTAAGGTCACACAAAATACATGTCTAAATCAGAAGTGCCATACAGACTTCCATACTTTGAACATAAAGACCTAGCCTGCTTTTAAACTATTAATCATATGTCAAAAAATAAAATAAAAAAAGAAAGTTGGCTTACAGCCTTTGTGTCAGATAAGAAAAATCTGTGCTGGTACTACATGCTCTCAGTGGACATTGTGGACCTTACTGTCTTTGATGCTTTGGAAGAGGCAAGTTGCAGTGACTGTGCAGAGAGCAGAAATTCTTCGTTCACAGTTATTTGTTTTGAAGTTCAGCCAAAGGCTTCATTATGTCCAATGGAAATATGCAGTTTCCTTGTGCTTTCATCTCCATTTCTTGAGATATCATTTCCCTGTAAGAGTCAAATATTTATTTACTTCAGCTTTTTGTAACTTTCTAAGCATCAAAGCAACCATGTTGGCTGCCTACCAGGGTCATCCCACATCACACAGTGTGTATGTAACTTTACTTTCAGCTATGGTATTTTAGATAGTACCTACGTACCAATTAAAAATATAGCTGAAACAAAGGTATTGCTTAATCTATGGAGTAATATTTTTGTTTTCAATATACATTTTTCCATCTCTTGTCATTTCTTAAACTAGTCATATTGCTGTCTGAACTTATGATTAGAAGTAGCTTTTTTTTGTTACAAGGGAAGTTTTTTTAAAAAGCAACAGTTGCTTTACAGAGAATGCAGGGGGGATCATCTCATTGACATTTAGCTATCTGTGCTATAAAATCCATCTACATGCTTTTTATAATCGATGGAGACAAAGTGCTGTCCTGTGTCTGGTGGGGATAGGGTTAATTCTCCCCAGGACCTAGCAGGGACACAGGTATTCCATCCCATGTGAGCCATGCCCAGGGGTAGCCACAGCTAGCTGGGGAAGGGGAGGGACAGGAAGTCACCACGGGGGGAGCAGAGCGGGCTGGGGGTCAGCAAGTGGTGTATCATAATCGTGGTTGTATATTCCTCTGTCAGTTGTTGTTTCTTGTTCCCTTTACTGTTCTGTTAAATTGCCTTTGTCTCAACCCACGAGTTTTGCCTTTTTCTTCCAATTCTCCCCTCATGGCGTGGTGGCGGTGGGAGCCAGGTCTGAGAGAGTGGCTGCCACCTGGTTCTTTGGTGCCATCTGAGGCCAAACCAAGACAGTGCTATCTCTGAGACTGAAGCGATCTATTTACTTGGAGACTAAAAAAAGCAACCATGCCTCTTAGCTGTCCTCGCTCTCAGATTCTTTGCTCTAATAAAGAGCTGAGTATAAACATGATCAGAACAATTGTCTGGTCAGACAGACTGACTTTTTGCATTGTTTTAAAAAGCTATGCAGAGCTGACTTAGCTTAGCTCAGCTTGGAAAATTAGCATTTATGTTTCTGTCCATACAACCATTCACAGTCAATGCTGAATTCATTAGATGTGGCTAAAATAAATCATAAAGGTGTTTCTACTCTTTACAGAAAATAGTAGAAGCAAAGCATATTTGTATAAGTGTTATAATGGAACAAAACCAGAAATACCAGTGTTTACATGTGAGATACAAGACTGTATAAAATAAACATTTGAAGGGTGAAACTGATCCTAAGATGTGATGAATTATCACATTGAATTATCCTTTCACATCACATGAATTATCCTTTCAAGATGCTGGACCATCTTCACTGATAGCAGCGGGAGCCTGGATTACTAGTTTAGATGTAGTCAACTTCTACGTGACTAAACAGAGTTGAGATGTGTATCTTCTCTGAAAGGCGAAGAAGCTGAAATGAAATTTGGAATTCAAATTGTCTCTGATGAAACTTCATATACAGGATGTTTGGTTCCTCAACTGATGTGCTTAAAAGCTCTGGAGAAAAAAATGGTTTCCCAAGTAGCTAGTTTCACATACTACTCCTCAAGCCAATCTTATATGAAGTAAGTATCCTTTTTCTTCAGAAGTACTCTCCTCATGCCTTGCTTGATGTCATTGTTCCTTAGGCTATAGATGACAGGGTTCGGTACTGGGGTAACCACAGAGTAAAAGACAGAGACAATCTTGTTGAAATCAAAAGTCTGAATAGTCTTGGTGCGAATATACATGAACATGGTGGTCCCATAGAAGATTCTGACAATGGTCAGATGGGAGGCACAGGTGGAGAAGGCTTTGCTGCGTCCTTCAGCTGTGGGTATGTGCAAGATGGTGGCTACAATGAAGATATAGGACATCATGGTGGGGATAAAGGAGCTCATTAGTACTGTTGTGCCCACCACAAAGTTGATGACTTCAATTTCAAAGACATCTTGGCATGAGAGCTCCAGCAAAGGTGGTGAGTCACAGAAGAAGTGGTTGATGATGTTGGAACCACAGAAAGGCAGGCGGAACATGAAGGCAGTGGGAAGGGCAGGTGCAAGGAAACCACCCAACCAACACCCCAGAGCAAGCCATAAACAAGCTCTGCGATCCATAGTGGTGGTGTAATGCAATGGATTGCAAATGGCCAGGTAGCGATCATAGGCCATGGTAGACAGTAGGAAGCATTCAGCTGAGCCAAGGAAGAAGATGATGTGCAACTGCGTGAAGCAGCCGGTGATAAAAATAGTCTGTGACTGAATAGCAATGTTAGCCAGCATCTTGGGCACTGTCACAGTAGTGTAGCCAATGTCTAGGAAGGAGAGATTGCTGACAAAAAAATACATTGGAGTATGAAGGCGGTAGTCCATGCCAATGACCAAGATGATGGCCACATTCTCTGTGAAAGTCAGTGCATACATCAGAAAGAAGGTAGTGAAGAGAAGCAGCTCGACTCCCCTGGCATTGGGAAATCCCAGGATGATGAATTCAGTTACCAAAGTCCTGTTGTCAGAAACCATGTCCTAGAGGGGTTAGGGAAATGGAAATACAGTGAAGGAATGATATTCAGAATTATCTGAAGGGAAGAACAAAGAGAAAGGGAGATGTAATGTTTACCACCTGTCGCAGTCAATCATCCAGTTTCTGAATCAGTCTCAAGGGTAACCCAAATTTTCTCATTGACAATACCAGGACTGGCCAACAGTGTTTTATACACCTAAGATACATCTACAGTGTCATATACTTGAGTTTCTTAGTCAGGCATTGCTCCTGATCCCCTGTTCATATTGCACATACATTGACTGCCTTTGGTTGAGAAAATTAATCCCCTCTGAGGAGAAAATGAAGCATATTTCACTCCAGGGATCACTGTCTTTGGCTTCAGGGATGATGCTATCCTGGGACTACTTCCTTTAACATAAAAAACTTTTCCAACAGTATTTCAACCAGCATTGCAGCCTCAAAACTACTATATGCGCTCCTACCATGCCCAATGGCAAGACATGCAAACTTAGTGTTACATTGCTCAAGGGCCAGGGGTTACCCTTGAGATATGGTGTCTTTTAAAAGTGTCTCCTTATACAATTAAGAGCAATGTCTGTTCCTGACTACCTCTGAGATAACTTCAACAATATGAAAGATTTAATACCTACCTCTCTGCTAACCAGCATTGGCTATTTTGTCAGTTATGGGAAACAGTCACTTCTTGAAAAGCCATGAGCAAAAAAGGAGCTTTAGAGAGACTGAGGATACAGGAGAAACACATTAGCCTTAAGGAGAAACAGAGAAGTATAACTGCCACATAGCACCAATTATTTTATCAAGGCCAAAGTAACAACACAAAGAACAGGGAGAAGATATGAGAAGTAAACAACAGAAAAAATCAACACGACAATGAAAATGTTTTATTTGCAGTTTTAATTTTCTAACTAAAACTTTAAAATTTTGAAAGCATGTAATTATTAAAATAGAATATCTTTCACAAAAGCAAAATTGTCTTTAGAACACTTTCAACCAGGACACAAATCCATCTTAACTTTGTCCTTGCTTAATTTATCCGAAGTAACACGAAACATTGTAAGATAATATAATCGACTTAAGTGGGGATCTCCTTTCTACGAAGGGATGAATCAGCTTCTAAAAATGACACTTTCTCTCCACTGACCACAGTACATTCCTGATATCAATTATCTTCTAAAGTAGCTGCCTGAATTAGGTGTCAAGACTAGGCTCTACAAACTTTACTGCTGTAAGTGAAAATGAGGGGGCTTTTCACTACAGTTACTGAAAAGTCTACACTAGGTTGACATGAATTGCTGCCTAAGCTTCACTGACAACATTCAGTGGACCTCTGCCAAATCTGAGTGGAGTTTAGGTACTCAGCTCACACCTAGATTGATAGAAACCCAGCTTAGAACCTGGAGGGGTGAATATGCTTGGCTGAGCATCTGAGTGAAGTAATTCTCTCTGCATCAGGGAAGGCTGAGGCTGCTGAAAGTTCCTTAAAGGAGTATCTCAGTCCTGTCTGTTATTCAGTCCTACCTGAGATCTTCCTGAGAAAAAACAAATGCCTTTTATTTCCGTCGTACTCAGTTCACAGGAAAGTAACACTTTCCACAGGAAAGCAACACTTTCCCTGGCTGGGCTGGGAAATTGTTGTGATGACGAGATGGACCATATGTCTTTTCTTCAAGATGTATGTTCAGAAGCCTCAAATGTGGAAAGATGTTTATGAAATTGGGGGCAGGGACAGGGTCCTTAAATAGGTGCTGCTGACAGTGAGATCAGATGGTCTATTAGAAGTATCTGTGAATACCATATTCACAATATGGCTGTGCTGACAAACAGCCTGGCCTGATGTATTTCCTTTCCCCACACTAGCGATGTTGTGCTCCTCCAGACAACATAGAAAAAACAGTTTGCAGTGATGCTCATCTACTACCTGTGCCTGCCAGAACTTTGTGGCTTCACCATCGTATGCCATTTATTAAGAACTTAGTTTTCTTCTACGTCTGTTGGTAGCAAAGTCTCAAGGGTAGGTAGGAAGAGGGATCACAGTGCCAGGAAAAACAGCCCTCTGAACTCAAGACTTTAATAGACAAAGCTTGTTATCAGACGCAGATGCAAAGAAAGTATTTTTCTGGGGTCAAACATTGTCTGAAAGCAGTTGAAAGAAAGAATAGAGAAAATCGATAAGGAAAAAGAGATAATTTGTTTTGAAATACTGCCATGAGTAAATTTACCTGGGCAAGGTTCATGTATTTATTCTTTTATTTATTTATTTATTTTACCTGACAGCAAAAAATATTCAGAAGAGAATTCTCTTTGTGGTGACAATGACACCTAGCAAAATCTTTGGGAGGTTTTTTTTGAGACCATTAGTGGAAGCCAAAATACTCAACAAGTAACACAGTATTGTTCTTACTCAAGGAAATACTTGATAGATATTGACCAGAGGTTTCCTGTGGTTGGGAATTTGTATTTCTCTATGCCAAAAATACATTTCCTCTAACAACACTTTAGACACCATGACTCAAAGCTTTTCCCTAATGGGAAAAACAAAAAAAAAGAAGAAAAAAACCAGATTATAAACCCCCAAGCCCTCCAATTTTAGCATCAGATTTAAAAATAAGATGTTAACAAATTTATCAATGTTTTAGTCAACATGTTCGTTATTTTAGCTAACCAAAACTTTAAATCTTTTTGTATTCAAGAACCATGAGACTCAAATACGAAGTACTCCCAAATACCACCAAATGCATACATAACTCTTAAGTCAAAAAATGCAATTAAAAAAATAAAATATTTTTGAAGGAAAATTAGCTGAAAAGTGACATGTATTTAAATATAACATCCAAAATGACACTGTAATCCAAAGTCAAATACATCAGTCTAGAAAAAGAAATGTTCCTAGGACCTAAAAAGAAAACAATTAGCAATCAAACTGTTTTCTTATTCTTCTACATTTTTCCCTTCTTATATTGTTCAAAATATTAAATGAAATGAATAAGAAGAATTCATTAAATCCCAATGTTAGGGTTTGCTTGATTTTTTTCAAAAGAAAATATATTTAATGAAAAATAAAATGTCATTGGCTGCAGCTTTGAAGGAAATTTTCAATCAGTCTTTGGTGTAATAACTTTGATGTAACAAACAAGAAGAGATGATTTTAAAATTTATTTCATTTGGCAGAATCACAGAAAACGACAAACTGTTTATCAAGCATCTCATATCAGGTAATACCTAGGTTTCATTGCATAAATGGCATTTTTGTTTCTTCTGGAAGATTTCATTTGGATTATATTGCTGTGAAAAGTTGTAATGGGCAAATAACAGATAGGAAGTTTTATTTTGGTTTGCTTTGGTTTGGTTTTTTTTAAGCCATAGATGTATTTGTTTTCTGACTACTTTACCTGGCAGTAATGCACAGAACAGCCTTTGCTAGAGTTCCCATGGAGAAACCGTAATGACTGTGTTTGGCCGGTGAATACCCTGGCATTCTGAAAACCATGAGGCAGTTCAGATAAGGAGCATTTCTCAATTAAAAAATCTTACCTTGTCAGTCCTTCCTCTGTCAAAGCTAACCCTTTATGTTCGTTTGGTGCTAAGTTCATTATCATCAATATGGTGGTAGAATCTGAGAATGAACAAATACAGGGTACTAATTAGTTTCTGATAGACTATCATTATGGCTATCCTCGCTTGTTACGCAGGTGTCTATTTCAAACTGGATAAGTTCTGTTACTGAATCATAATTATTTTTCCATATTTAATAAAAGCTTTAATTATAATTAATAAATGACCAACTATGTTAATTTATAAATGCCACATATAAGAATTATTATTAGAATTATATGAATTGCTGAGAGATCATACCTGCCCTTTGCTATGCAGGGCCTTTCTTATGGTATTTGTTGTGAAAATAAAAAAGTCATAACAACAGTGACAGTTAAAGATCTCTGAAATGTAACCTCATACTTATTTTTCAAAACTGCTACGAGTCACCCATCAAATAAATAATCATTAAGAACGTTGTCAGTACAATAAGTTGAAGACATCGTTATATAAAGAACAAAATCATAGCAAATCTATCTACATAATCCAAATGCATATCAGAAATCACACAAGATAAGCACCTGTAAGTGCTGGTCATCATTACCACTGTGTTATTCAATTATTATCTTATCCAAGAATGTCTGCAGAATTCAAGTTATTCCTTACATCTTTTTTTTTTTTTAATTTTTAATATGTCAAGGATTCTATGGAGCTAAATCTGGCTAGATGGAAAACAACAGAGAAGAGGGAGAGGAGAGGAGAGGAGAGGAGAGGAGAGGAGAGGAGAGGAGAGGAGAGGAGAGGAGAGGAGAGGAGAGGAGAGGAGAGGAGAGGAGAGGAGAGGAGAGGAGAGGAGAGGAGAGGAGAGGAGAGGAGAGGAGAGGAGAGGAGAGGAGAGGAGAGGAGAGGAGAGGAGAGGAGAGGAGAGGAGAGGAGAGGAGAAGTTTTTATGAGCTGCTACATTTCTACAGCTTTTGTATAAAAGAAAGATATAAAAATCAGTAGAAATGGAAACAATTCTGTTAAGGTGACATCAGTTGATAAGAAGATATAAGAAGAAAGCACTGCTTATTTACCTTTTTCATCTTTTCAGCTTTTGAGAGTATGAATGTATTTAATTTCAATTCATTTCAAATCCAAAGCTGGAGTTGACACTGATATTAAAGGTTTGGGGGTTGGGGGTGGTGGGGGTGGGGGTGGTTCGTTTTTTTTTTGTTTGGTTTGGGTTTTTTTGGGTTGTTTTTTTTTGGGGGGGGGGGGGTGACGACGACACACACTCAGGTTCCTAAACTAAAGGGGAGGGAGTAGCTTCTAATGATTCATGCTGCCTTCTACTAACCTATTTAAAGGTCCTGGATCCTTTTGTTTGTCACCCAGAGCAACCTGCAACAGTCTGAATCTGAAATCCTTGGAGACATAATGAGCTCCGTGGCATTGTCATCACCTCAGGGAAGGCTGTGTCTCAGCCACAAAATTCTAAACTTTGAATTTTGTCCTTTAGTGGGGAGTAAAAAAAACCCCAAAAGCGCGTGTGGAGGGTACAGAGGGGAGGAGGCAGAAGTTGACTACAAGACAACAAATGTGAGTTCATGAGCCTAAATCTAGATATATGGATTCATGCTGCCTATATGTGACTACTTTTGTGCTTACTTTTTTCAGAATCCTGTTCTCCCATTATGGGGAGAAATTGCCTCTTTTCTGAGAAGAGACAAGAGTGTTGATGACCATTTTGAGAAGAAGACATCAAGGTTTCCAGACACCAAGGTTTCTATGACTGCAAATGCTGTGAATTCCAGCTTCCCTTTCATATGCACACTTTTCCCCTACTGCAAAGGTGCCTCAACCACAAATAAGGGCAATGAATGTGAATACCTCCAGAAAATTTGCTTATGCAATGTTTTAAATCTCAAAGGAAGATGTGAGGGAACTGTCTGAAATTCTTTTTGTTTCCACATTCTCTTTCAAATTTCCTGAATGTTCTAGATTTGAACGGTGAGCCAGATGAATGTGTGATGTTGATGTTTCTCTTGACTGATAGTTTTCCATTTCATAAATGTTATTGCAAGAAGTGAGCAAATTCTATATGAGCAGGGGCCAGATTTCAGTTAATACTTGGGGAAGGTTTTGGAGAAAGCAACACGCCTTTTTGTCACTTTCGTTGGCACTGTTAAAGATGAACAGCAAGGGAAGACAAGGAGAGGGAGTTACCTTGTATGTGAGAGAGCAGCTGGTGTCCATGGAGCTCTTCCTGGGTGCAGAAGAGGAGCCAACAGAGAGTTTATGGGTTAGGATTAAAGAGGAGAAGTAAAGGTGACCTTATACTGCATGTCTGCTATAGGCCACCTAACCAGGAAGAACAAGTGTATGACAACAGACAAATAGGAACAGCTTCACCTTTGCAGGCCCTCATTCTCATGGTGAACTTCAGTGACACTGAGGGACAACATAGCAGGACATAAGCAATCCAGGACTTTCCCGGAGTGCATTGATGATAACTTCCTCCTCCAAGTGTTTCGGGATTCAGTGAAGAGAGGTGCTCTGCTGGACCTCATTGTCACCAAGAGGCTCATTAGGGATGTGAAGATCAAAAGCAGTCTTGGCTGCAATAACCATGAGATGGTGAACTTCAGGATCCTCAAGGTAGGGAGGAGTGTGAAAAGCAAGTTTACAAGCTTGGACTTTGGTCTCTTCAAAGATCTACTTGGAAGAGTCACACAGGATAAGTAACTAGACAGAAGAAGCACAAGAGAGCTAGTTCGTATACAAGGATCACATCCTCCAAGCTCAGGAGCATTCCATCCCAACAATAAAAAGTCAGGAAAACATGCCAGGAGGCCTGCATTGATGAACAAAATGCTCCTGGCCAAACTCAAACACAAAAAGAAAGTACTAAGAAGGTGGAAGAAAGGACGGGTAACCTGGGAGGAATACAGAAATATTGTCCAAGCATCCAGGGATGAAATTAGGAAAGCCAAAGCACAATTGGAATTGAATTGGGCCAGTGATGTCAAAGAAAACAAGAACTTCTGTAAGTACATAGGAGACAAAAGGAAGAGTACAGAAAATGTGGGCGCATTGATGATGATGGGGAACAGGACATAGAAAAGACAGAAATACTGCTTTCTTTGCCTCAGTCTTTACTAGCAAGACTGACCTTCAGGAGTCCCATGTCCTAGAGACCAAGAAGAAAGTCTGGGGCAAGATGTATCCTTGCTGGAAGGGGATCATGTCAGGTAACACTTAAAGTAAACTGCACATACATGAGTCCATGGGACCTCATGGAATGCATCACAAGTGCTGAGGAAGCTGGCAGATGTCATTGCAAGGCCACTCTTGATAATCATTGATTGCTCGTGGTGACTGGGAAAAGTGCCCAAAGATTGGAGGAAAGCAAATGTCACCCCTGTCATCAAGGCGGGCAACAAGGAGGACCTGGAAACTACAGACAAGGCAGCATCATCTCAGTCCATGGGAAGGTGATTGAGCATGTAATCCTGGAAACCATTTCCAGGCATGTGAATGACATGAAAATCATCAGATGTAGTCAGTATGGCTTCACTAAGTCAAAGTCATGCTTGACCAAATTGATAACCAACTAATGTGACCAGCAGAAGTAGGGAGGTGATTGTCCCCCTGTACTCAGCACTGGTGAGGCCACACCTGGAGTATTGTGTCCAGTTTTGGGCACCTCGATACAAGAGACATATCGAGGTGCTGGAGTGGGTACAGAGGAGGGCAACAAAGCTGGTGAAGGGCCTGGAGCATAAGTCGTATGAAGAACGATTGAGGGAGCTGGGACTGTTTAGTTTGAGGAAGAGGAGACTGAGGGGAGACCTCATCACTCTCTATAGCTACTTGAAAGGACATTGTAGAGAGGTTGGTGCTGGTCTCTTCTCACAAGCAAATAGCGATAGAACAAGAGGGAATGGCTTCAAGTTGCAACAGGGTAGGTTTAGTCTAGACATTAGGAAGAAGTTCTTCACAGTAAGAGTGATCAGACACTGGAACAGGCTGCCCAGGTAGGTGGTTGAGTCACCATCCCTGAATGTGTTTAAGAATCATTTAGATGTGGTGTTGGGGGATATGGTGTAGGGAAAAACTTTGTAGAGTAGGGAAGATGGTTGGACTCGATGATCCCAAGGGTCTTTTCCAACCTGAATGATTCTATGATTCTATAATGTGATGAAATGACTGACCTGGTAGGTGGGAGAGCAGTGGATATTGTCTACCTCAGTAGACAGTAAGACTTGACTGTCAGTAAGACTTTTGACACTGTCCCTCGAAAGATCCTCATAGAAAAGCTGATGATGAAGCAGATGAGCAGGCAGTGAAGTGGATTGAAAACTGGTTGAATGGCCAGGCCCAGAGGGTGGTGATCAGAGGAATAAAGTGAATTTGGAGCCCAGAAATTAGCAGTGTAGCCCAGGGGTTAATACTGGGTCTATTTCTGTTCAACATCTTCATTAATAATCTGAATGATGGGGCAGAGTGTACACTCAGCAAGTTTGCAGATGACACCAAACTGGAATGAGTGGCTGATTCACCAGAGAGTTGTGCTGCCACTCAGAGGGACCTCAGCAGGCTGGAGAAATGGGCTGACAGGAACATTGTGCAGTTCAACAAGGAGTCGTACAAAGTCCTGCACATGGGGAAGAACAACCTCAGGCACCAACATGTGCTGGGGCTCACCCAGTTGGAAAACAGCTTTGCAGAAAAGGACCTAGGGGTCCTGGTGGACACCAGGTTGAACATGAAACAGAAATGTGCCCTTCCTGCAAAGGTGAATGCAATCCTCAGCTGCTTTAGGCAAAGTGTTTCTAGCAGGTGAAGGGGTGTGATCCTTCCCCTTTATACAGCACTGGTGAGACCACACCTGGAGTTTTGTGTCCAGTTCTGGACTACCCTGTACAGATTTCTGCACATCCAGAAATGCCTGCAATACAGTGATTCCAGTGTTACCAGTTCCTGGAAAGGCATACAACACATCTGAAAATTCACTCAATAACTTTGGGCTCCTTGTACATGCTAGCATAGGCATAGTCAGCATAGATACAGGATGTACATGGAAGCGTTTCTGTCTTGGAAGCTTAGCTCTCTTTGCTATTTACCCATGTAACTGGAGATAGAATTAGTTTGATATCAGTTAAAAAATCTCATGAGGTTGTTAGCTGTTCCCCAACAATCTGGAATGACTTAGTCACAAGTAGAAGTCTGTGATTTGTTTTTTCTTTAACATTATCCTTATTTTCTTCAGGTGAGATAAATATAAGAGCAGGACAGCAATGTTATATATTATTTCAGGCTCTTGCTACATGGGTGCAGACTATATTGCAGTATTGCCTCTTTAACATGCTTCTGATTAATAACATGATAAATAACTGATACTTCTGGAAAAAAAAGAATAATAAGACAACAGCTGGATAACCACTACTTTTGGCAGAAAAAACATTTACAGAAATAAAGGACAGTGTCTTGTCATTGTCAGAAAGCGCTGAAACATATAAACCAGAAGTAGTTTGAGGAAATGAGAATTAACTTTTTCTAAAATATGGGTTCAATAGCAAGATGAAAGTCAAAATGAAATTCAACCTAAGCCCTGGGACCTAGCTCAACTCTTGGTTTCAAAGGCCACTAAAGGCTTTCAGTTCCTTTGGGATTCCCAGAGAATACTACCTCTATCATGAGGCTCCCTTAACCATCAATATCATTTTTATGTTGTCAAATGTAATTAAAGTGTTGTGAAGGCCTGTTTCTTATTGAAGCCTGAGATGCCGTAACATCACAGACATACCAGTTTCTTACCATCACCAATGTTAGTAAACTCACTTAATAATGTGAGATTATTAATGGCAAAAAGATTTCCATTATATGACCTCTTTACTTTTAAAAACATACTTAAACAATTCCTTGCGTGTATACTATGTTTATTCCCCTCACTTTTTGCCAATTTATGTTAAATGTGTATGACCAGTGACTCATATCTCAGATGTATTTGGGATGTTAGAAAGATGGACTCTGTCGTTAAACCAATGCTAAGATAACTGGAAACATTTAACTGTATGAGTGTACAACGACCTCTGAGCTTTAGCTGTGCCATTTTTCTGTCTGCAGACATTTAAACATTGTTAGCTGCAGAAGGTCAGTACAGCAGAGAACCCTTTGGCCCTTCAGGGCTCATTACAAGCAATGAGGACTCCAATTGAAAAGTCATGACCATCCTTGATGCAGTTGTAACTAGAGTCACTGATACTCCCCAGGCTGGTCTTTACAGATGCAATCACTTAATAAGGGTCTTGATCTGGCCAAAGCCTGTAATAGAATTGTGTCAAATGATAACTCTCCTGGTGCATTTCCTGTGAGATGAGTGATGGTCATTCATTCACAATATTTTCAACCGGTACCTCTAGCTGGGAAGATTTGGGGTAGATTTTCCAGTTTCACATTTAAAAATCTGAACTATTCCAAAAATAGCAGTTCAAAGGTGGAATTTGTGATCATAGTATAAATAATGAAATAATAACAGTAATAATTGTTCTGGATTGTTTCTACTTCACTTAATTGAAGTGGCTATATTAGTCACATTTAGAAACCCAGGGTCCTTCTGTCGTTAATGCAACAAAACACAAATGTCTCAAAGACTCTTCTCATAGAAGTTAGAGCCGCAGTACCTGCAGGTTTCAGATACACATGGGGACACCACCCCACCCCAATCATGCATAATACCCCTTGTCATGTGCTAGGTGGTATTGTACCTTTTGTTCTGGGGCTAACAGCAGTGTATGTATTCTCAGTACCATAGTCTCAGAGGTGTCAGGTTTAGTTGGGAAACACCAGGATTATTCTTGTCATTAAAAAAAAAAAAAAAAAAGAGGTAGGATTAGTTTTGTGGCAAGCATTCAGCATGAAATGCCCTTAATATATTCTTTCTAATGGTCCCAGTAAGGCAATGGCATAGACCTGTGCCCTCTAAGCCAATTCAAAGACTTCATGATGACTCACCTTTTATAAGAGATCAAGAGAGTTACCTGTTAGACTCTACTTCTATCTCTTATGTCTAATTGTTGATTTTTACATCCTTATAATCCTTGCATTTCTATCATCATATCCATGGAAGCCATTTTTTACTTAATAAACAAAGATCTGTCATTAATTTTTGACAGGATGGTGCATCTGCTAACCCGACTCCCCAACAGACCCTGATATAAAGAAGTCAATCATTTTAGTCCCAACTTGAATGAGACTCATTTTTACGAAAGATTTAGCAGGGTCTTCATACATTTAGGAGGAGCAGACAGGACAGATGACCCAAAACTGACCAACAGGGTATTCCATCCCATCCACATCATGCTCAGTATAAAAGCTGAGGGATCAAGGGTCAACTCTCTTCCTTCAATGGCCGGCATCCGAGGAGGACCCTGTATGTTCGTCTGCCTTTGGTGCCGATCTGAGCATTCCTGACTCCAGATCCGGAATCCAGTTCCTGCCCACCACCGAATCTAGTCTGGGACTTTTCCCTGTGCCTGCTGGTGGTGTGATCATCATCCTGGGAGCTTGATACGGTTTTGTATATACTGTATACCTTTTTTTCCCTTGTATTTTAATTTTCTTATTTATTATTTCATTATTTATTAATATTTTCATTAAAGTAGTTAATAATAAATCTCTTTTACCTCTTCCTCTCCTTTTCTTAGAGGGGGGAGGGAGGGGCCATCTGTCATTCTGATTGGTCAATCTGGTCAAAACCATGACCCTCTTCTACAAAAATAAAGACTCTGAAGAGTGTGAAGTCAGGGATCAGTAAAGTCAAAGTTAAGCAGGAAAATGCAGGTATCTGAACGTGAAGTTGGACCTCGACTCTGGTAGAAATTCTTTGACAAATGTATAATGAGGGGAATGGATATACCTAAGTGTGGGTAAGAGGGAGAGCTGAGGATTGTGTAGGGTTTTAATTGATGGGATGTTTGAGGGATGGTATAGGAATGAATGGCTTCAATCTCCTGTATCCCCATTTTATTGTGTCTGAGTCTCTCCTTTCCACATCATTTTCAACCCTGTGCTTTTCATAACTGTATGAAAGAAAGATGGAACCTGTAAGATCAGACTGAATTGGTCTCTGTACTAATATTTCTTTAAGAATATCTGAAACACTTTACCTCTTTATACTGTTTTTGGTTGGTTTTATTGTAGGCTTTTTTCTTCATCTTCTTCTATTCCTTCTTTTCCTCCTTTGTTCTTTGTTCTTTTTCCTCCTTTGTTTCCTCCTTCTATTCCTTCTTTTCCTCCACTGTTTGTCAGTGCTACTAATCCTTTTTCCTCCACTGCTCCCAGTGACGGGAGACTGACACACACACACATTTTTAAAAATAATTGCAGGTTTTCTGGAGGCTGTTATCTTTGAACAAGAATTTTAAATATCAGTGAGTTACAAAAGAGTTGTCTAGAGCTCAGGTCAGGAAAGCTCTTCCTTTCTATGATGTTGCTGTTCTCTGTCACGGATTGAAACTAGTTTAGGTATAGAGGGCAGACCAGCATGGGTGACATTGTGATTTGTGTCGGCTACAAACCACCTACATGAAGAAGTACATGAAGCCTTCATCAGTAAGCTGGAAGAAATGTGACATTTGCAAGTCTTGGTCTTCATGTTGGACTTAAATGATTCCAATATCTGCTGGAAGGGCAACACAGCAGGGCACAAGGAATCCAGGAGGTTTCTGAAATGCATTGATGATAAATTCCTCGCACAGGCATTTGAGAAGCTGATAAGGCAAGGTGGTCTGCTGGGCCACATAATTACAAAGATGAAGTGGTTGGGCATGGTAAAGTCAGGGGCAGCCTTGACTGAAGTCACCATTAGATGGTGGAGTTCAGAAGACTGAGAGAAGAGAACAAGCCAAATAGAAAGATCACAGCCCTGGTCTTTAGGAGTGCAGATTCAGTCTGTTCAGGGACTTGCTTGAAGAATCCACTGGGAGACCATTCTGGAGAGAAGAGACATCCAGGAGACTTACGGTTTTCAAGGTCCACTTCCTACAAGCTCCATAGCAATCTATCCCCATGTGCAGGAAAGCAAGCAAAAGTGGCAGGAGGTGCATGACTGAACAAACTTCCTTACTGAAGTTAAACACAGAAAGGAAGAGTACAAGAAATGGAAGCAGGGTCAGGTATCCTGGGGGTAACATAGAGACAGTGTCTGATGATGCAGGGTTTGTGTTAGGATAACAAAAATTATTCTGGAGCTGAATCTGGAGAGGCACAAGAAGGACAACAAGAAGGGCTTCTGCAGGTATATTGGCAATAATAGGAAGACCAGGGAAACTGCAGGCCTGCTGCTCAGTGGGTCAGAGAACCTGGTTACAAAGGACATGGAAAAGGTTAGGTACTTAATGCCTTCTTCTGCTTGATCCTTATTGATAAGATTTGTCTTCAGGAATCCCAGTATCCTGAGACCCATGGGAAATTTGGGGCAAGGAAGACTTAACCGCAGTAGAGGAAGATCAGCTTAGGGAACATTTAAACAAAATAGACCTGCAGAATTCTGTGTGATCTGATGGCATGTACCCATAAGTGCTGAAGGAGCTGGGCAGTGTCATTGCAAGGTCACTCTTAATTGTCCTTGAAAGGTCATTGTGATCTGGGTAGGTTCCTAAGAACAGGAAAAAAGCAAATGTCACTCTTGCCTTCAAAAAGGGCAAGAATGAAGATCTGGGTAACTACAGGCCAGTGAGCCTTCCCCTCAGTCCCTTGGAAGGTGATTGGATAAACTCTTCGGGAAGCAATTTCAACCCATATGAAGGACAAGAAAGTGGTTGATAGTAGTCAGCATGGATGTATGAAAGGCGAATCATACTTAACAAATCTGATTCCTGACAAATTCCTGCTTAACCAACTTGATCTCTTTCTATGACCATGTGACTCGCCTTCTTGATGCGGGCAAGGCTGTGGACATTGTCTGCCTGGACTTTGGTAAGGCCTTTGACACCGTCTCCCACAGCATTCTCCTGGAGAAGCTGATGAATCATGGCATAGGCAAGTGTACTCTTCACTGGGTGAAAAACTGGCTGGATGGCCGTGCCCAGGAGTTGTAATTAATGGGATGAAATCCAGTTGGCGGCCGGTCACCAGTGGTGTCCCTCAGGGCTCAGTTTTGGGGCCAGTCTTGTTTAATATCTTTATTGATGATCTAGATAAGGGGATTGAGTGCACCCTCAGCAAGTTTGCAGATGACACCAAACTAGGTGGGAGTGCTGATCTGCTGGAGGGTCAGAAGGCTCTACAGAGGGATGTGGACAGGTTGGATCAATGGGCCAAGGCCAATGGGATGAGGTTTAATAAGGCCAAGTGCCGGGTCCTGCATTTTGGTCACAACAACCCCAGGCAACGCTACAGGCTTGGGGAAGAGCAGCTGGAAAGCTGCCCAGCAGAAAAGGACCTGGGGGTGTTGGTGGACAGCCGGCTGAACATGAGCCAGCAGTGTGCCCAGGTGGCCAAGAAGGCCAACAGCATCCTGGCCCGTATCAGGAATAGCGTGGGCAGCAGGAGTAGGGAAGTGATCGTGCCTCTGTACTCAGCCCTGGTGAGGCCTCACCTCGAGTGCTGTGTTCAGTTCTGGGCCCCTCACTACAGGAAGGACATTGAGCTGCTGGACCGTGTCCAGAGGAGAGCCACCAAGCTGGTGGGGGGTCTGGAGAACAAGTCCTATGAGGAGAGGCTGAGGGAACTGGGCATGTTTAGTTTGGAGAAGAGGAGGCTGAGGGGAGACCTCATTGCCCTCTACAACTACCTGAAAGGAGGGTGTAGAGGGGTGGGTGTTGGCTTCTTCTCCCAAGGGAATAACGACAGGACCAGAGGAAATGGTCTGAAGTTGCGGCAGGGGAGGTTTAGGTTAGATATTAGGAAGCACTACTTTACTGAGAGAGTGGTCAGGCACTGGACCAGCCTGTCCAGGGAGGTGGTGGAGTCGCCATCCCTGGAGATATTTAAGAAACGTGTAGACATGGCACTTGAGGGCATGCTCTAGTGCCTGAGATTGTTGGGTTGTGTCTGTTTGTGGTTTTTTGTTTGTTTGGTTTTTGTTTGTTTGTTTGGTGTTTTTCGAGGGGGGGTGGGGGGTTGTTGGTTGTTTTTGTGGTTGGACTCGATGATCTCAAAGGACCCTTCCAACCATGAAGATTCTGTGATTCTGTGATTCTGTGATGGACTTTCACAGTGAAATTGGTAGCTGAGTGAATGAGGGGAGAGCAGTGCATGTTTTTGACTTTAGAACGGCTTTTGACACTGTGTCTCATAATATCCTCATAGATAAATTCATGGAGTGTGGGTTACATATGTGGACAATGAAGTAGATTGAAAACTGGCTGAACTGCCAGGCTTAAAAGATTGTGATCAGTTGTGCAAATTCCACATGGAGGCTAATCACTAGTGGTGTGCCCGGGAGTCAATACTGGAGTGAGTATTTTTTAATATATTCATTAATGACCTGGATAATGGAACAGAGTGCACTGTCAAAAGGTTTGCCTATGATACAAAAATGTGAAAGGTGTTTGAAAAATTAGATGGTTGTGCTCAGAGGGACCTTGACAGGCTGGAGAAATAGGCAGACAGGTATCTTATGAAGTTCAACAAGGGGAAATGCAAAGTCCTGCTCTTGGTTGTGACCAGCAAATGAACCTCTACAATGGTAGAAGGGTCTGAGTATAAGGGGAAGGGATTTGTGCTCATGAAGCAGTGGGAATAATGTAGGAAGTTACTCACCACAGCTCCAATACCTCCATGGATGGAGACCCAATCACTTCCCTGAGCAGCCTCTTCCAAAGCTTGGCAACCCTTTTGGTGAAGAAAGTTTTCCCAATATGCAATCTAAACCTCCCTTGGTACAACTTGGGGTCATTTCCTCTTGTCCTACCACTTATTACTTGGGAAAAGAGACTGATACCCACCTCACTACACCTTTGTTTCAGGGAGTTGTAGAGAGCGATAAGGTCTCTCCTCAGCCTCCTGTTCTCCAGAATAAACAACTCCAGTTGCCTCAGCCACTAAGATAATTAAGCAATTGGAATATCTTCCATATGAGCAAAGACTAGAGAGCTAGGATTGTTTGACTTCAAGAAGAAAGGGCTCAGGGAGGAGTCTTATCAGTATGTATAAATACCTGATCAGAGTAGTAAAGCCAGATGTTTCTAAGTGGTGCCCAGCAACAGGTCAAGAGGCAATGGGAACAAATTGAAATACAGGACATTATTTTTAAACTTAAGAAAAACCTTTTTTTACTCTGAGGGCTGTTGAACACTGGAATGGGTTTCTGAGGGAGGTTTTAGGGTCTCCCTCTGTAGAGATTTTAAAAACCTGACTGGACATGACCCATAGCGACCTGCTTTAGTTGATCTTCATTCAAGCAGGGATGTTGGACTAGGTGATCTCCAGATGTTGCTTCTAACCTCAGCCTTTCTGTGATTCTGAGAGTGATCAAACACTGGAATAAGAGATGTAGTAAGTGGTGGGATTTACATCTTTGGAGGGATTCAAACTCACCCAAACAAGTTCCTGATCTAATTGAGCTTGCTTTGAGCAGGAGGTTTGCCTATAGACCTCTTAGGGTACCACCGGTTCTATATTATTCTATGATTCTGTTCTAGATTCTATGATATAGGTGCAAAGATTTCTCAGAATTAGTACTACTAAATAGAGTCTCTTTAGTGGGAACAGAGAGAAAAAGTTATTGCCAGCTTGGGGACCTTAGATCTGGATAGGGTTCTGGATAGACTAGTTAAGGCTTAGATGGGGCTAGGGAGCAAAGAAACTGGGAGCAGGTTCTGAGGCCCACAATTGTTCGCAATCTCATTTTTTCCTGTTGTTAGGTGTCCTGACCACTTGCTTTCCTCATGGAAGGTGGTGCACATTCCTCTGAATTCTCTCCTCTCTTTCTTCAGGATCGCACAAATCTCCCAACTGTTAGAAATGAACACTACTAAATTTATTATAACCTGTAGAAATCACTTTTACAGAGCAGAAAGGAAGTTAAATAAATTTCTAGGTCAAGGTATCCCTCCAGTATATTGCTTTCCTAAGAGCATTTTTGAATTCCTGGTTCCTTAAGCAATAGATGACCGGGTTGATGAGGGGTGTCAGGACAGTGTATACCACAGAAACCAGTTTGTAGGAGCTGAAGGAGTCAATAGGCTGGGGCCTGGCATAGATAAGCAGTGAGGCTGTATAGAACACCATGACCACTAAAAGGTGAGAGGCACAGGTAGAGAAGGCCTTTTGACGCCCCTGGGCTGAAGGGATGCCCACAACAGTAGAGATGATGCACACATAGGAGGCCATAATCACAATGAGGGGTACAAGAAGGATGAGCAGGGCCAGTAAGAAATCCATAAGCTCAGCTACTGACATGTTTGTGCAGGCTAGCTTCAGTAAGGGGGAGACATCACAGAAGAAGTGGTTGATGATATTGGGCCCCCAGTAGGTCTGACGTGAAATGAAGTAAACCTTCCCTGTGGAAATCAGGAAGCCGCTCATCCAGGAGCCAATGGCCAGATGGGCACAAAGAGTGCGATCCATGATGATTGGGTAATGCAATGGGTTGCAGATGGCCACATAACGATCATAGGCCATGACAGCCAGGAGAGTGCACTCACTGCAGGCCAATGACAGGAAGAAGAATAGCTGAGCCATGCACCCTGTGAAGGAGATGCCTTGTCTCTTTGTCACCAAGCTTACAAGCACTTTGGGCACTGTGACAGAAACGTACCAGATCTCCAGAAAGGAAAGATTTCCCAGGAAAACATACATTGGCTTGTGAAGCTGGAGATTTGTCCAGACAACCACAAAAATCACTGCATTTTCTGCCACTATCAGCATATAAGCCACGAAGAACACAAAAAAGAGCAGAAGCTTGATTTCCTGTTTACCCGGAAAACCAACCAGAATGAATTCAACCACATGGGTCAGGTTGTCTGAGGGCATGCTGAGAATCATACAGAAGCTGCTATAGACTTTGCAGAAGAAGCAGATGTAACAGCAGTTTGAACACCTACTCGAGCTAGCTTGTATGCACAGACCATGACTTGAAAATCTGTATTTGTAATTAGAGCTGTCTGGATTGAGAAAAAAAAATAAGTACAATATTAGTTGCAACAAGTTGTTCATAATGAGAAAAAAACCAACCAATGACACTAACATATCGACTTCAAAAAGTACTATTGAGACACAAGGGGGATATTCCAAAGCAGACTGAGTATTTTTGTAGTACTATTTTTGTAAATGCAATTAGGATCATGCTCACACAACTGTGAGTTACATTTCTGATCCAGACCTCAAGCATCTCATGGTAATAACTCAGTAGGATCTGAAACATGCTAGATACCTGAAAGGGTGCAAAGCTTAGGATTTTTTTTCCCATACTCTATTGGTTTACATGAGTTTTTCACCCAATCTCCATATTTCTTCTCATCCAGAAATCAACCAGGTATAACACTTTAATAATATAACAATATCATATTATAATAATATAATAAACCAGTTCTAACAATATTCTGGACATCAATCTTTAGTGCCTCTGGACCATTAGGGACACAATTAATTAAGCCATCTCACTAAATCTTAAGGTTAGTCATCATTGTGTAAGTTAGAATCTTCACAGAATGAGTAATGTGTTTCCTGTAAATGACTGTGATATAATTTCTAGATGTACTTCTATCTCTCTTATTGTTAGTCTTTAAACTGAGACAGATGACTGTCTCTGTTTAAATAGGGTAGGTGGATCTCCTCGTGAAAAATCCGGATATCTAGTGAATACAAAAGTTAATGCAGACACAAACAGTTAAGAAGAGGAAGTAAACTGTGTGTTCTAAGTAAACAATGTGGAATTAATTACACTGTGGGTGTCTAAACTGTATATTAATGATTCAGGTACCTAAACATAAGCATTTTTTGAGATGTCTTAGATATCCTGGCATTCCAGCTCTCAGTATAGATGATGATGAGAATTCCGTAGGTTCTGTGTCCTATCTGGCAGGAATTTGTGAAACACTCTAGGACATCTCAAGTGCTTTCCTATGTCTGTGTTTAGACTCAACTTCAGTATCCATATATGAGGTTGTGGACACGTGTAATGTGTAATTTCTTTTACATGCTGTAGTTATTTGGGTCATTCATACAGAGCAAAAAGATTAGGACATAGAAACTACAGGACATTCAGAACCTTCTGGAATGACACCTGCAAGGTGGGGAGAAAAGGGCCTCTCAAACATCATTGATAGCCTATACATGGACCAGCAAATCAAATCCCTAATTAATACAATGTGTGACTCTAAACAGTGATTAATCTGGCCTTATATATATAGGATCCTAGTTAGGAATGGGTTAAATATTTCTGGAGACTGTTGTCTATATGACTTACACTTCCACTTTATTATGTATAATTATGTGACTATAATCAATCCTCAGCAAGCATTGCATATAAATTACACCACTTTAGGCACTCATGGTGATATTCAGGCATCTATATAGAGTGGAACAGTGCAATTTTGGCTGCCAAGGGTATCTTAGAAACTCCCTTGGAGGTATCAGATATAACACGGGACCCACAGAAGATCTGTGCCATTCCAGAACAGGCTGAAGGCCATGCAGAGTACTACAAAAGGTTGAAAACGGCACTAGACATGCCTGTGTTTAAGTAGCTGAATTCCTCTTCTGTTGCTAGGTACAATTAAGAAGAAAGATCTTAATCCCTTCTTTAGGCAGGGATTGCCTAAATGTAGATTTTTGTTGCCATCAAGGATGATGAAGATTATGGCACCCAGCTTTCAACTCTTGCTTCTGAAGGATGTAGAAACTTAAGAGTGTAAGAAACTTGACAGACACTGTGCAGATGTCTTGGATTACCTGCAAAAGGCATTTATTTTTAGTAACTGTATTGAGCCACTAAGATTAGCTAACTTCTGGATGGTTTAAATGAGGTGACAGAAATCCCATGATTAGACACAACAAACATAAATGCACAAACTCACTGTTCCACATGCAGATAGCTTGTTAAATCTTACATGCATCCATTATGCTATATTTTTAGTAAAGTGTGAGGTTATTCCCTTTCACAAATGTGCTATGAGAGTGCTCGCACACAGCCCCACCCCTATCCATTCATCTATGCTTATACCAACATCAACACTGTCTGGCTGAATATTTCTTCCTCTATATGTGTAAGATGTATGTTTTTAATATCAGATGTGGGCAGACAGAAAAGGATATGCTGTACAAACAGAGTGTAGATTGAAGATACCACATTATTTCCATGGTGGAAAGTCTATTTTTTCCCATGACTTCTTAATTGTCCACTTTAATATCCTACTGTTGCTCCATATATCAATCCATCTATCTATGTGAGTAGCTGTGAAAAGAAATAAAAGCAAAAGTATTTCATACCTTACATGTGAATATAAATAAGTGTATATGTATGTGTGTATGTTCTAGAATTAAACATTTGTGTGCAATATTTCTTAAACAATGTCATTTTTTTTTACTTCTCAATTAAAGACGCTTTAGGGAGATGTGATTATCAAAAAATGACAAACAATTCCTGTCAGATTAGCTTAATTTGGGATCAGAAGGTCTGATTCCATCCTTTAGTTAGGCAAAACTTTCCTCACTATATTAAAAAATATTATAGTGCCAATGAACCATGAACCTCTACACAGGAGAAACCATTAGATTTGATAAAAGCCTGCTCTATTCTAAGTCACAGGCAGGGAAAATGTCATGTGAGGTTGATTTCAAGACAGATAAACTCATAAGAGGACTCATAAGAGGAGTCTCACCAATCCAAATATTAAACACAGATTTTATTCAATTAATTTTACAGAAGATTCTCTCTCTATAGCATGAACTATCTAAAGTAAACTTTAAAATAATTCAAGTGAATTGTATTCGAAGAGTGTTTGACAAAAGAGACATTGACAGAGAAATAAACTATGGAAAGGGGCTGTACTATTGGTATTGATGTAGATAGCTACACTTAGAGGAAACTAACCTCATAGTACACAACTCTGAGGAAGAAGGAAGAAAGGAAAGAAGGGAAATGATAAAAAAGTGAAAAAAAATAAAAGTGAGAGGGCAGGAAGGAAAGAGGGAGGTAAAGAAGGAAGGAAGGAAGGAAGGAAGGAAGGAAGGAAGGAAGGAAGGAAGGAAGGAAGGAAGGAAGGAAGGAAGGAAGGAGGCCAGACACTGAGAAAAGCTATTTCTGTAATAAATGTGGATTAATATAAAGTCTAAAACAAAATCACTACTTACTTGAGAGAAAAGGATGCAGATGAACATACCAGCCTATTATTTTTTTTCTTGGTGCTTGCTCTAAACAACTGATGAAAAGAAAAAGAAATGTCATGAGAAAAATGTCTTTTAAAGCATGGAAATAGAAATTTGAAGGAAAAAAAAAAAGCAAAGATGTTTCATATAAAAAAAAAAGAGTGAATTAGTTTTCTATGGAAGTTAGAAATCAAGAATTAGACAAGACTAGGAGAGCACTGTTTCCTCTTCTGTTGCATGGGAAAAATGAGCCTCTCTCTCTTTAGGGACCAATTTGAGATCTGTATGTTGAGTTCCTCCTCAGTGACATTTTTTTCAACTAGACCAAAGTTGCAGTGCAAGACCCTTTACTTTGAGAACTGATAAGAAAATCAGATCCACACAGAATCTGTGCCAAGGAGAAAACACTAGTTTATACTTACAATGGATAGGATTTCGCTCCTCTATTTTTATATTTAAGATGACCTAGCAACCTAGAATTTCATTCATCTGTTCTTTTTTGAATGGGTGCATTACACTGAGACTGACTACTTTTAGAATTCATGAACTGTATTTAGTTACTCTCCCTTGACAGAAAGCTACTATGATTAGCCTGGTATATACTAAAGGAGCAAGCAAGATGTCTAAACACAGGAACACAGTAAAATTTTATATGTCTTAGGGTATTTGACACTTCTGTACAGGGCATATATTAAATTATATTCCTTAGTGGGAGCAAGAAGTCAGGTGTGATGCTCTGGGGCACCTAAAATGTCAATACCTAATGACATATAGGCACATGAATCCTATCCTTACCTTCTGTTGACTCATAGAGTAACTTATGCTGGATGGGACCTCAGAAGATCTCAAGTACAACCTCCTGCTCAAAGTAGGCGCAGTCCAATATAATAACAGAATCATAGAATTGTCTAGAATGATAGGCTGAGGTGGATAAACACTTCTCTTGATTTACTGGCTACAGTGCTGTTTATACAGCCCAGAATACAGTTAAACTGCTTTGCTGCCAGGGCATTCTGATCACTGATGTTCAGCTTGCTGTCTACTAAGACTCACAGATCCTATTCTGCAGAGCTTCTGCCTAGCAGTCAGTCCCCTGCCAGTTTCATTGCCATGTGCAGGAATTTGCATTTATTTGCATTTTTGTTCAATTTAATGCAGTTCCTATTGGCCAGCTCTTCAGGCCAGTCTATGCCCTTGAGTGTCATTCCCCTACTCCTCCCCCCCCAGTTTTATGTCATCTGTAAACCTGGTGAGTAAGCACTCCTTCACCTTCTGCAGGTCATTAATAAAGATGTTAAACAACACAGGTACCCAGATAGACCCCTGCAGTATTTCAGGGAAGAGTCGACCCCTTGACCAATCCAGGAAGAGTATGACCCATTGACCACTAATCTCTGAGCCACTAACCAGCCTCTTTATCCATCCATCCAGACTGTAAAGTTGTAACTTGGCTACAATACGATGAAAGACAGCGTTGAAAAACTGCTTGCTAAAGTCTTGCTACAGTTCATGTAAATGGCATCTGCTGCTCTTCCTTCATCCACAAATCCAGTGATTTCATGACAGATATAGGTTGGCCTGGATTTCCTTTTGGTAAATCTATGCTGACTTCTCCCAGTCACCTTCTTTTTCATGTGATCAAAAGTGTGTTCCAAGAAGAATTAATACATGATTTTCCCAGGAAGAGAGGTGAGAAAGTTGAATGGCCTGTAGTTTCTCAGACTATCCTTTGGAAATGTTCACGTTACACCCAAAATGTATTGCAGGAAAGGAAGGAGCTCCTTTTTTTTTTTTTTTCCCACCTCATATGGTTGCCACAGTTGCACTTTCTTCCTGTAGAACCTGAAAGTTTATTCTGCACGGGGTCTATGTATACAAAGGTAATTTTAAACAAGTCCAGGCAGAGATTTCTGTATTATAAATACCCACATTGAGGTAGATGAGCCTCAGCTGATGGGTCTATATACTCTGACTTGCTGCGCATTTTTCTCAGCCTTTTCTCAGATTTTTGGGTAGTTGAGATAACGTGTATAAGGTGAATATCACTGCTGTGCTGATGGTCATAATTATATTGCCTTTAAAGGCTAGAAATTATAGCAGCTGGGACATGACAAAAGAAGCCATTTATTTAGCTGCTGATGTAGAACTGCAGTCTGTAGAATGCTGTTGGCATAGCCACAGGTGTAGAATGGCACATTTTTTTTACAAGTTGCTGGCACCTTTTTTTTACATCTTGGTGAGGTAGAACAGTGGGCTACCAATGGCAATGAAGCAGTCATAAGCTGTGACCACTATGAGGAAGTACTCTCTGGTGACAAAGAGAGGAAGTGACATCAGCTGAGCTAACAAACCACCACAGGAAATTGCCTGTCTCTCAGCAAAGAGGTGGTCTAAGAAGTGGCAATGGCAGAGGGGTGGCAGAGGTCCCAGATAGAGAGTTTCTTGACAAGTAAGACATTGTTATTTGGTAATATACGAGTGTTTGTATGAATGATAACAGTCATGGGATTCTTTCCCAAGAGTATGGAGATATACAGCAGTAGGAAGACCATGAAGGAAAGATCTGCAGTTCCAAGTAGAGGTAGAAAGAGGTAAAACCAGCCAAGTATTTATTCATGTAAGTGTATGCATATAAATTCATTTGTATACATAATACACATATACATGCACATAATGTATACATCTGTGCATATATAACATGATATGTAAACATAATACATTACTTTCTTTTTCCGTATTATTGCCACGAGCTATATTTATCTGTAGAATTAATAAATAACTTTCCCCCTCCCACCTTCTCCCATTCCTTTTTGAAGTGGTAATTGGTGAAAGGGAAAAAGATCAAAGTAAATGAATAACCAAGTGGAAATTCAGTATAGCTTCTAATTACTTTTTATTTCCAAAGAAATTTTAGTTTTGAAAATTCCAATACTGTAATTAAAATTATTCTAACTCCCTTTGAACTCAAGCATACCAGTGAAGCCTATTTTTCAGTTAACTCAACCTTAACTCTTGTGATTAAAAGAAAGCAGATTATCCTTCTTTATTTTATTCAGCCATCACTGAGGATTTGGCTTCTATTCTGCGCTAATTTATGGGCTCGTATTTATATTCATAAGCTTTATTTATATTATTATTCATGATAAAAACCAAATTAACTGAGTTATAAGGAGAAATAGTTTTTTTTCTTTTTTTCTAAGCATAAGTATACAGAATGAATATTGCTTTCTGTATGTTTTGCATTGCTAGCACTCATATCTGAGTCAACTCTCCAGCTTTCCTGTGTGACTATTGGAGAGAAACGGGAAATTTCAGAGAACAATCATCTAAATACCTAGTTTATTAGAAGCATAATGAATTTAAGAAGTGTTAAATTTATTGTAGAAGTACTGTACATGACTCCTTCAGATGAAGTAATCTCATAGTATCTAGATGTAAACTGATCATAACAATTTAAACTTTATGTTTCTTAGAATTAAATTTAATTTGCCTACCTTCAATTCCCTAAAAGGGGCCAATAGAGGTAGCAAAATACAAACAAGTAATACCATTTCATGGCTGTATGGTAGTCTGTCTGACTCTTGCTGGTGTTCAACAAGGCTAGAAGTCTCCTTTAGGTCCTATGTCTTAGCTGCTAGCCTGTGCAATTTTCTTTGATGTGCTTCTTCCTAGAAATATATTTCAGAGGGAAAAATGAATAAGTCATTCAGTAAATGTAAAAATAAAAATCAATTTTTCCAGAGGTTCGTATGGAGAAAATCAATATAATTCCTGTTTCAGTTACAGGAGAACATTACTCCATACATTTCAGCAATCTATTTTTGGCTTAGTTTCATCCCCCCAAAATGTTTAATGTTCAGATTTTATTTGCTTAGGAATAGTGTTGAAACTTGATTTAGTGGAAGATTCATAAGCAAAGATTGAGATCATTTGCACCAAACATGCAGACACGCTTAAAATCAGTACAACATTTAGTGATACTTCCTATTGTGTCACCACCGAAAGAAAAATCAGACAAAGAATACTTTTGTTTTGGAAAAGTACTTGTGGTGTTCAGAAATTACTTTCTCTTACCTAAGTTTATGTTTATGCTTAGTTTATAACATAAACAGTGAGAACAAAATCTCACTTTATGTACAGTGGTAACAGACAGACAAACCCAGAATATGATTCATCTTTCCGGTAACAGAAATAGAATTTTTGGAAATTCCTTTCTCTTTCAGTTTTGTATTTGTCATCTTTGTTATTTTTTCTCTGTTCCACAAACTCAGTTTTCCAGACTTGCTGCAGCCACACCACACAGCTTGAAGCTGTACTGGTCTATCCTAGGTTTCATTTTCCTTTTCTGTGGATCAAATTCTCTCTGAAGCGTAAAGGAACAGTTTAAGGCTAGCATGTAAGCAACGGGGATTTATCTGAAGTGAGATTATTTTTATTAACTTAGGAAACAGGTGATAATTTGGCTCCCCACTCAAACATACCAGATGTTCCAAACAGAAATCTGGATGAATCAAAGATGTTCAGTAGAGACAGTCTCAGACACTGGGATTGTACAATCAGGGAGTAATTAAAGAGTAGTAGATATACAAGTGCAGAGAAGTCCTTGCACTGGTTCTGCAATTATCAATAAACCCCCAAAATTATTTTTGTCTTTGGAAAAACAAAGTAGTGGAACATTTTTCTGCTGTTTGGCATGAAGAGAGAAACGATAGATAGAGCCACCCTTCCAAAAATCCACCTATTGCCTGTAACTGTTGTTGATTTCTCTTTCCATCAAAACTACTGAAGATGGAAAGACGTTTTCTCTTCTGGCCTCCTCTCTTTATCTACTCCTGCACCAACAGGTACCATATGAGTTGCCATAAAACAGGTATGGAGGGACATAGCAGGAATCATCCCCTTCTCCTATGTTTCCACATCAAATGAACTGAAAAAAAATACTGTTGCCTAATGTGTCTTTAGGCTGCAAGCTTCTCAAAAATCATGTCTTCATGACAAAGTATTAGCAAACTTTTAGTTGTACTGAAGTACTTCTAGTAGTGGCTAAACCTACTTTACTTTCAGGAGTGACATGTAGCAATATTTTGCACACTAATTTTGAGGAAAATATTGAAATTGAAATGACAAGGAAGATTTTCAAAATTAGATGAACAGAGAACTTGAGTTTTGATTAAAAAAATCTGTTGTGAGACTTTTCTTTGTTCGTTTTTGCTTCTACCTGCTTCTGAAAATGCTTTCTTTGAAAGCATGTGACTTAATAGGGGTAATTCCTTGGAATAATTTCCTTTTGTCACAGATTCATAGATTCATAGATTGGTCCAGGCCGGAAGGGACCTCCAAAGGTCATCTAGTCCGACCTCCCCGCAGTCAGCAGGGACACCCCCAACTAGACCAGGTTGCCCAGGGCCTCGTCGAGCTTCACCTTGAATATCTCAAGGGAAGGGGCCTCAACCACCTCCCTGGGCAACCTGTTCCAGTGTTCCACCACCCTCATGGTAAAGAACTTTTTCCTAATATCCAATCTAAATCTCCCCTTCTCCAGCTTAAAACAAGCATTACCCCTTGTCCTGTCACTACACTTCCTGACAAAGAGTCCCTCCCCAGCTCTCCTGTAGGCTGCCTTCAGATATTGGAAGGCTGCTATGAGGTCTCCCCGGAGCCTTCTCCTCTCCAGGCTGAACAACCCCAGCTCTCTCAACCTGTCTTCATAGGGGAGGTGCTCCATCCCTCTGATCATCTTCGTGGCACTCCGCTGGACCCGTTCCAACAGGTCCATGTCCTTCCTGTGTTGAGGATTCCAGAGCTGGACACAGGATTCCAGGTGGGGTCTCACGAGTGCAGAGTAGAGGGGTAGAATCACCTCCCTTGACCTGCTGGCCACACGATGCAGCCCAGGTTGGCTTGCTGGGCTGCCAGTGCACATTGCCGGCTCATGTTGAGATTCTCATCCACCAACACCCCCAAGTCCTTCTCCTCAGGGCTGCTCTCCAGCCATTCTCCACCCAACCTATATTTGTGCCTGGGATTGCCACGTCCCAGGTGCAGGACCCTGCACTTGGCCTGGTTGAACTTCATGTGGTTTGCACGAGCCCATCTCTCAAGCCTGTCCAGATCCCTCTGGATGGCATCTCTTCCCTCCAGCGTGTCGACCACACTGCCGAGCTTGGTGTCGTCAGCAAACTTGCTGAGGGTGCACTCCATCCCACTGTCCATGTCTCTGACAAAGAGGTTGAACAGCACTGGTCCCAGTACCGACCTCTGAGGAACTCCACTCGTCACTGGCCACCAATTGGACACTGAACCATTGACCACAACCCTTTGAGTGCGGCCATTCAGCCAGTTCCTTATCCACTGAGTGGTCCATCCATCGAATGGATGAATTTGAATGCCAACCAGCTTTCTTGGGCCCCTCCCCCTCCAGTTCTTTCTCCCACGCTACCCTGCCAATCAGATCTCTCAGGAGACCAAAGTCTGCTCTTCTGAAGTTCAGGGTAGCAAGCTTGCTGCACACCCTCCTCGCTTTCCTATGGATCTTGAATTCTACCATTTCGTGGTCGCTTCAGCCGAGGCTACCCTTTAACTTGACATTCCCCACCAGCCCCTCCTTGTTGGTAAGGATAAGGTCCAGCACGGCTCCTTTCCTTGTTCGCTCCTCGATCATCTGAAGAAGAAAGTTATCATTAATGCATTCCAAGAACTTCCTGGATTTCACGTGCCCTGCTGTGTTGTCCTTCCAACAGATATCGGGGTGGTTGAGGTCCCCCATGAGGACCAGGGTGTGCGAGCACGATGCTGCTTCTATCTGCCTATAGAGGGCCCCATCCTCCCTGTCACTCTGATCTGGTGGTCTGTAGCAGACTCCTACTGTAACGTCACTTGCCCTGTTCTCCCTTTAATCCTGACCCATAAACTCTCTGTCGGGTCTTCATCCATCCCCAGGTGGAGCTCCACACACTCCAGCTGGTCGTTGACATAGAGGGAAACACCCCCACTCCATCTGCCCAGCCTGTCCTTCCAGTCATAAGAGCCATCCCACCACATCTCAGTAATGCCAATAAGATCGTAGCTCTGGAGGCGTGCATACGTCTCTAACTCCTCTTGCTTATTCCCCATGCTGCGTGCATTTGTGTGAAGGCACTTCAGCTGGGCGCCCAATGGGGCTGACTTACTGGCTGGAATGGCTCCATTTCCTTCGTGTTGCTCCTCAGGTGGCCTTCCTTTGTGGTGCTTTATCTGTTTCCTGGATTCCTTTTGCCTCAGGAGCCTTGAGGACAGGCCTGATGCTATCACCCTCCTCCCCCTTCACATCTAGTTTAAAGATCTGTCAATCTACCCCGCAATCTCTCGGGCCAGAATATTCTTCCCCCTTTGGGAGAGGCATCTTCCATTTCCTGTCAACGAGCCCGGTGCCGTATAGGTCAACCCACTACCAAAGTACCCAAAGTTATGGTGGCGACACCAGCCACGGAGCCATGTATTGACTGATTTGATCCGTCTGCTCCTCCCAGTGTCATTGCCTGCCACTGGAGGGAGTGACAAAAAAATCACCTGCACCCCAGATTCCTTTACTAAGCCTCCCAGCTCCCTGAAGTCTCTCTTTATAGCTCTTGAGCTTCAAGTCGCTGTCTCCTCTGCACCTACATGGAATATCAGTACTGGATAATAATCTGAGGACCGTACTAAACCAGGAAGTTTCCTGGTGACGTCCTTCACCCGTGCTCCAGGAAGAGAGCAGTCTTCCCTCTGAGGAGGGTCCGCCTGGCATATTGGGCCCTCTGTCCCCCTCAGGAAGGAGTCCCCAACAACTATAACCCTTCGTTTTTTCTTAGAGGGAGTGGTGGTGATGCGGGGTATATGCTTTTTCAGCTTCTGAGCCGAAATCACTTTGGATCTGAGACAATTGACCTTTGTCAGGTACTTTTCCACTCTGGCACAACTTGGATGATAGTTACACAACCCCAGAGCTTGCTAGATCTTGAGGGGTCCTGGTAGCCCCCTGCTCTGTGGCCATGATCCACATGGTGTCAGGAGTGTTTGATTATAATCTCCAAGCGGTAGGAGCCGTGGAGACTGGGCATGCTACGGTGTTCTTAGTCTGTTGCTCTCTGCCTTTTCTTCCTTTCATGTTAGACCCTTATGTTACACTCTTCTCCATTGTGGTGTTCCATGGCCCAGGTTGGGAGGGAGATCTCACCAAGTACCAAGTGGCCTGAAGGGGATGGGAGGGCATTGCACCACCACACCTTTCTAGTGTTTTCTACAGAAAATCCTTTACATCTTTATTCCTCAGGCTAGAGACGATGGAGCTATGCCTCTTCTAACTCTCTGAAATTAAGAGCATATTGTGGAGAAAACTGTTCGCTTGTAGAGTGATAAGACCAATGTTTGTACTTCATGCCAAAGAGGGTATGCAGAGAGGCTCTTGCTTATACTTATTGCTATAACAACCAAGGTCAGCCAGTTTCGATATTTGCCCCGTTGGAGGGTCAGAAACAGAAAAGCGTAGAAGGGTCCCACCTGTGAGGAGGAGCAGACAGGAGAGGTGACCCAAACCTGACCAACTGGGATATTCCAACCCATCTGCCCCATGCTCAGTATAAAAGCTGAGGGATCAAAGGGTCAGCCCTCTTTTTGCACTGGCTGATGTCCAAAGAGGACCCTGTCTGTTCATTTGCCTTTGATCCCAATCTGTGCATTCATGACTCCAGAGATGGAATCCAGTTCCTGTCCGTCGCTGAGTCCAGTCTGGCACCCCCGTGCCTGCTGGTGACATCATCCTGGGAGCTTGATATGGTTTTGTATATATTCTATTTGATTATTTCTTTTTAATTTTATTATTAATGTTTCATTAAAGTAGTTTAGTTAGTTCTAAACTTGTAAATCTCTTTATTTCTCCTCCTTTTATCCTGCACTGGAGAAGTGGGGGAAAGCATCTGTCATCGTCATAGGCCAGTTCGGCCTAAACCGTGACAGATTCATTGGTGCCCAACGTGGGACATGAACGAAGCTCTACCAGAGCTCTGACAGAGTGCCTGAATAGTTTGAATTCCAGCTTGCTCAGGGAGAACAGACAGTTCACGTCATGTCGTTCCTAGGCGATATGTTATATTGTATTTTTAGACAGCTTTTTATGAAGTTAATTGATGCAGTGGTGTTTAACTGACTGAATATATTGAATGGTTTATTTATTCTTTGTGTTTGGATGCGGTGGGTCAAGTGTGTTATTTTGGTGTGGATTTGCCTTCAGATGTATAATGTGATTACTTGGATAATGGTTCTAGGGGCTTGCCTAAGCCCAACCATTTTAGCTATCTTGGTCACCTAAGAAAAGAAGTAAACCCCTCCAGAATGTTTGGGTTGGACTGGATCATCTCCAGAGATGCCTTCCAACTTCATTTTAAAGAGAGGCATTGGAGATATGGAAAAATAATTTGGGGGAAGCACTGTCCTTGATCCTTTACAAATGCAAGATGATTTTTGCTGCTAAAAATGGACATCACAATTCCCTTTGTCCCCTTGCACAGGACAAAATTCTTCATACTATCATTATAGGGAGTAAATTACAGTAAAACTGGTACAAAGAGAGCCTGGGGAAAAGATGCTCTTGTCATGAATATAACTTTCTAAGAAGAAGTTAAAAAATTATCACCCAAACAAGTAATGACAATATGTTGAAAGTAGATGTCTGGAAAAGTCAAATTCTCTGATAGTGCTATTTGTTATTTGATTCTAAATTTAGACCAACAGAAAGAAACACAGCTATCTATCTAGTTAGAGAAGTGGATGAATTGTGTTTGGGTGTGAGTGTGTGTGAGAGAGATGCAGATATTCCAGAATGACTGAATGTGAACTTCCTGAAAGTTCCTTTAATAACAAATCCCTGATTCAATGCAGCTCAGGCATCTGGTGAACTCAACCCCAGAAGTTGAATCAAAGCAGTGCTACAGAGCCATGGATGTGCTGAGGTGGGACATGGAGACATAGGGACTTTAGATTAGATCTACATTCTTCCCAGGAGAGGAACAGGTACATTACTGAGCATGAATTATCTGATCTTTTATAGAAGTCATTGTAGAATCAAAGGGATGACCCTCAAGGAGTGCCCATTTCTTATTTTAGATAACAAGATACCAGTCTCTGCTGAGGATATTCACATTGCAAACCACTCAGACTAGTGAATCCCCTCACTAACCCTATATCACAGAATCACAGAATCACCTAGGTTGGAAGGGACCCTTTAAGATCATCTAGTCCAACCAATGAAAAAAAAAAAAAAAAAACCACACACACACAACCCACCACACACAACCCCCACACACACCACCACACCACCCAACACTAATCCGTATCCCTGAGCACCATGTCAACTCCTCTCTTGAATACCTCCAGGGATGGTGCCTCAACCATCTCCCTGGGCAGCCCATTCCAATGCCTGATAACCCTTTCAGTAAAGAAATATTTCCTAATATCTAACCTGAACTTCCCCTGGCGTAACTTGAGGCCATTACCCCTTGTCCTATCATCTGTGACTTGGGAGAAGAGACTGACCCCCGCCTCTCTACAGCCTCCTTTCAGGTAGTTGTAGAGAGCGATAAGGTCTCCCCTCAGTCTCCTCTTCCCCAGACTGAACAACCCCAGCTCCCTCAGCCTCTCCTCGTAAGACTTGTGCTCCAGACCTCTCACCAGCTTCGTTGCCCTTCTCTGGACCTGCTCCAGCACCTTAATGTCTTTCCTGTGGTAGGGGGCCCAAAACTGGACACAGTACTCGAGGTGGGGTCTCACCAGTGCCGAGTACAGGGGGACGATCACCTCTCAGGTCCTACTCACCACACTGTTCTTGATACAGGCCAGGATGCTGTTGGCCTTTTTGGCCACCTGGGCACACTGCTGGCTCATGTTCAGCCCACAGTCGACCAACACCCCCAGGTCCTTTTCTGCCAGGCAGCTCCAGCCACTCTGCCCCAAGCCTGTAGCGCTGCCTGGGGTTGTTGTGACCCAAGTGCAGGACCCGGCACTTGGCCTTATTGAACCTCATCCAGTTGGTCTCAGCCCATCCAGCCAGCCTATCTAGATCCCTCTGCAAAGCCTCTCTACCCTCCAGCAGATCAACACTCCCACCCAACTTGGTGTCATCTGCAAATTTGCTGAGGGTGCATTCGATCCCCTCGTCCAGATCATTGATAAAGATGTTGAAGAGAACTGGCCCCAGTACTGAGCCCTGTGGGACACCACTCGTGACCAGTCGCCAACTGGACTTCACTCCATTCACCACCACTCTCTGGGCCCGGCCCTCCAGCCAGTTTTTAACCCAGCGGAGGATATACCCATCTAAGCCATGAGCATCCAGTTTCTCCAGGAGAATACTGTGGGAGACTGTATCAAAGGCCTTGCTAAAGTCTAGGTAAATAACATTCACAGCCTTTCCTTCATCCACCAAGCGGGTCACTTTGTCATAGAAGGAGATCAGGTTTGTCAAGCAGGACCTGCCCCTCATGAACCCATGCTGGCTGGGCCTGATCACCTGGGCATCCTTCATGTGTTGCATAATGGCACTCAGGATGACCTGTTCCATCACCTTCCCAGGCACCGAGGTCAGACTGACAGGCCTGTAGTTCCCTGGATCATCCTTCCGACCCTTCTTGTGGATGGGCGTCACATTTGCTAGGCGCCAGTCGGCTGGGACCTCCCCAGTTTGCCACGACTGTTGGTAGATGATGGAAAGTGGCTCTGCAAGCACTTCTGCCAGCTCCCTCAGAACCCTCGAGTGAATCCCATCTGGGCCCATAGACTTGTTTATGTCGAGGTTATGGAACAAGTCCCTCACCATCTCCTTTAGAATTACGGGGGCTTCATCCTGCTCCCCGCCCCTAACTGCTAGCTCAGAGGTCTGGGTACTCGTGGGACACCCTACTCCACTGCTAAAGACTGAGGCAAAGAAGGCATTCAGTACCTCAGCCGTCTCCTCATCCTTTGTCACTATGTTACCTCCCATATCCAGGAGAGAGTGGAGGTTCTCCCGAGTCCTCCTCTTGCTATTAATATATTTATAGAAATTCTTTTTATTGTTTTTAACATCCAGGGCCAGGTTAAGTTCTAGCTGAGCTTTGGCCTTTCTAATCTTTTCCCTGCATAACTTTACTACACCTTTGTAATCTTCCCAAGTAGGCTGTCCTTTTTTCCAAAGGACATAAACTTTCCTTTTTTCCCTGAGCTGTGACCTTATCTCTTTGTTCATCCAGGCCGGTCTCTTCCCTCGACAGCTCGCTTTCCTGCGCACAGGGACGGCCTGCTCCTGCGCTTTTAAGACTTCCTCCTTGAAAAATGTCCAGCCTTCCTGGACTCCTTTGCCCTTCAGGGCTGCCTCCCAAGGGACTCTGTCAAGCAGGTTCTTGAAAAGACCAAAGTCTGCCCTCCAGAAGTCCATAATGGCAGTCCTGCTGGCTCCCCTTCTCGCTTCCCTGAGAATCAGAAACTCTATCATTTCATGATCACTGTACCCCAGACAGCCTCCAACCATTACATCCCCCACAAGTTCCTCTCTGTTTACAAACAGCAGATCTAGTAGTGCTCCTTCCCTAGTTGGCTCACTAACCAGCTGTGTCAGGAAGTTATCCCCGACACACTCCAGGAATCTCCTAGACTGTTCCCTCTCAGCTGTATGGAGTGCCCAGCTGATATCTGGTAGGTTGAAGTCACCCACCAGGACAAGTGCAAGTGATCTCGAGACCCCTGCTAGCTGCTTATAGAACATTTCATCAACCTCTGCATCCTGGTTGGGTGGTCTGTAATAGACTCCCACCACAATATCAGCCTTGCTGGTCCTCCCCTTGATTCGTACCCACAGGCACTCAACTCTACTATTGCCTTCATTTATCTCCACACATTCATATTCCTCCTTAACATACAGGGCCACTCCTCCTCCTCTCCTTCCTTGCCTGTCCCTTCCGAAGAGCTTGTAGCAATCCATTGCAGCACTCCAGTCATTCGATTCATCCCACCACATTTCCGTGATGGCAAATACATCATGGCTTTCATGCCGCACAATGGCTTCCAGCTCCTCCTGTTTGTTGCCCATACTACGTGCATTTGTGTAAATGCACTTTAGCTGGGCTAGTTTTCTTGCCACTTTTATGGGGGGGTGAGACCCAACACCTCCCTGACCATGCTCAGACCCTTCTGTGGTTGCCAGCCTATCACTGTCCCTCGTGTCATCACCACATGGGTTACGATCCTCCACCTCTACTGAGGCAACAGGCCACAAGACCTTGCTAGCACTTTTACCCACCGGCACTGGTAATCTGCTCCCAGGCTCCTCTTTAGTAATCCTGCTTTCATCCCCATCCCCCTTCAACCCTAGTTTAAAGCCCTTTCAATGAACCCTGCTAATTCTTGTCCCAGTATTCCTCTTCCCCTTTGGGTAAGGCTTGCCCTACCAGTTGCCACCAGGTCTGATGTCCTATAGATCATCCCATGATGAAAGAAACCAAAGTTCTGACGGTGACACCAGCTTTGGAGCCAGGAGTTAATCTGCTGGCTCTTCCTGTTTATACCCTCATCAATTCCTGCAAGTAGTGGGATGGAGGAGAACACAATTTGTGCTCCTGATCCCTTAACCAGCTGTCCAAGGGCCCTAAAGTCTTTCTTCAGGGCCCTTGGACTACTGTTAGCTACCTGATTGCTGCCTACTTGAAATACCAGTAATGGATAGTAATCCGAGGGGCAGACCAGGGTAGGGAGATTTTTCTTTATATCCTTAATCCTGGCCCCAGGGAGGCAGCAGACTTCTCTGTGGGAAGGATCTGGTCTGCAAATGGGGCCTTCTGTTCCCCGCAAAAGAGAGTCACCCACCACAATTACCTTCTTCTTTTTTTTTATTGCTGAAGTCCTAAGACATGGGGGTGGCTGGCTAGCTCTGGGTAGCTCACTGTCTAGATCTTTGTCTTTATCCTCATATGCCTGGCCCTCGATTTCCAAAGCACCGTACCTATTTTGTAAGTGCAACTGGGAAGGTGAGGAGTGGCAGGAGTTTTGCTTGCCCCTCCGAGGAGGGACCTGCCTCCATTCCTCATTGTCCCTTAGGTTCCTTTCTTCTGCCTGGTGACAAGCAGAAGGGAGATCATCCACATCCTGCAGAGCCTCTGCCCCACTCCTATCCCTCAGTGTACGGCTCCACCAATCTATTTCGCTTTCACTGTCTCTAATACTTCTAAGCCTATCCACCTCTTCCTTCAGTTCAACCACCTGCCTGAGCAGGTGGTTTATTTGATCACACCGCACACATGCGGTGTCTCTGACTCCATTAGGAACACATGCCAGGCTGAGGCATTCACTGCAGCCGGAGACCTGCACAGACACGTGTTTTTGTGGGAGCTCCGTCTGAGTTTCCACATTCTTCCTTGTGGGGCATTTTGCACGTGTTGGGGCCATGTTCTTGTCTAGAGCCAGGAGGGGATCGACAACTGATCGACAACTGATGGCTGCTCCCACCCGCTGTGCACACGTGCGCCTGTGCGCTAATATACCCGCCCTTGCTCTCACGCGCACCCGGCACGCGCTCTGACCCTGCTGCGGCTAGCTGCCGCTGTCGCTGTCCGGGTGGTCTGGGCGAAGCTCGCGCTATGGCCGCTTTTAAATTTGCCGCGGCTCACCCGGCCCGCCCCCAGGCACGTCAGCCTCTTGCTCCCTCTCGTGATTCCCGAGTCCTTTCGGGCCTCTCCGCCTTCCCTCAGCCTCTCCGTCTCCGGGAGGCCCCCTCTAGCTCGAGTTTAAAGCTGCAGCACTCACCGCTGCCGCTGTCGCTGTCCGCGTGGTCTCTGTATATCAGTACATATCTCAGACACAAGCCAAGTGAACAAAATAATTGTTCAGTTCCCATGCTCCCACTTACAGTTTTTCTTTCCCTTCCAATCTTTGCTTGTTTTCTCTTCTGTTGCTCAGCATCTGATTTCTCAACACTGTCAGGTTACTGGATTGTTTCTTTTTGTGCATTGGTTTGCTTGCTTAGTGAAAGGAGCACTTCCACTTAAAGAAATAAACCAAAACAGATAACATAGAAAGAGTGTTTCAAGAAATGTTTCCCAGGGATACTATTTTCAGGAATGCCTTGGAGAAACCTGTCTCTGCTTTTAATTGGAAAGGACTCCCTCAAGTGCCCAGATTTTAAACACCCTACTAATACAGTATAATAATGAAAAATAAAAGTAATTAATAGTAAGCAGAGATAGTTCGCCATTACTCCCACGTACACCAGAGAAAGTTAAAATTGCAGAATCCATGGAAAATGCCTTAAGCAGTTGACTCCAGAGACTTGTCATCCATCCCTTCCCTGGCGTACCTATGTGAGAGGAAGAAAAAGGTAAGATCTTGACACTGGGAGACTCGGGGAAGACAGGATTCTTGCTGAGCAGATGGTGGAAGAAAGAGAGGTTTTGCTTAACAGACCTCTTTCTTTGGAAATATTCTGTCCACAAAATTATCATTGCTGGCCTGCTTGAAACGCTCTAGTGCCTACACCTTTCATCCTATAGCAAGAAGTATTATTTCCACTGCCTCTGCCTGCAACTGAGAGGCAAGAATTCCTTGGAGAAATCAACAAGTCGCCTCTGGGGGAACAAACAGACTTGTTCCTTAAAGATGTTCTTTCAGGGAGGTATCTTCACAGGGACCATGTGATCATGGTGCATGGAAATGCAGCAAACTGAGGATGAGATCAGACTGAAGGACTGAGACCATATCAAAGTTTAAGTCCTTCCTGAAGCAGCATTGGGTCTGCCTAGCACATCTTACCTTGACTGGGGTGGAAGCCATGAGCAGGCTCATGTGACATCCAGAAGGTTATAATGGTTAAATCCTTCACAAGGACATAGTTATATCCTGAGTGCTGCAGCTGCACAGACATCCCAGCTGTGGACTGTGAATTAGGGGTGGGTGGGTTGGGAAAGGGAATTAAATTGACCTAATCAACTTACAGAGACATTTGACAATAAGGCACCTAACAACAAATCTGAGGATGGGACTTACTCCAGTTACCTAGATATAGTTTCTCCATGATCTTTCAAGTACCTTGGACAGTCATTGCAGAATGTTACACAACTCCTATCAGTCCACATCCAGCAATGCCATCTTGGTGTCCCACATTCCCTAAGGCACGCCAAGGTGAACATGGCATCTAAGTGTGGAAACTGTTCTGAGCATCTAACCTGTCAGATCTAGTCCGTACCGTCACTGTAATTCTGCCAGAAATTTACCAGCCTATAAGCTTTTCCTTCAAGGTGAGCTTAATATTTACTTTATTTCATTGAAATAAATTGGTTCTCTATTATTTGAAATGGCTGTCTTGATGTTTATATAGCATGTAGATAACTACATTTCTTTTTCTTAAATTTTACAGCAATTTACTCTCCATCTTTTTAAATGTCAGTTTTCTAGTCCAAGCTTGTAATTGAGCTTCTTTTAATAGGCAAGGAAAAGCGCAATGATCAAAGGGCTGGAGAACCTGTCCCTTGAGGAAAGACTGAAGTCTTTTCTCCCTGGAGGAGAGAAGGCTCAGGGAGGACCTCATCACAGTATCTAAAAGGCAACAAAGAGGACGGAGGCTCTCTCTTTACAAGAAGTCACATGGAGAAGACAGGGGGCAATGGACACAAGTCGCACTGGGAGAGGCTTTAACTTGACATAAGAAAAAAATTTTTTAAAGTAAGAACAATCATTCACTGAAACAACCTCCCCAGGGACAGGATACAGTCCTCATTGTTGGAGGTTTTCAAGATGCAGTTGGGCAGGGTGCTGGATGATCTCATCCTATGAAAGGGTGGACCAGAGGTTTTGAGGTCCCTTCCAACTTGGGCTATTCTGACTCTAAAAGTACCTTTCACAGGAAAATTCAGCCCATCAGAAGGCAAATATTAAGCTATTGGTATAAACTGAACAGTGTTTAACAGTATCTAATCTAATCTAATCTAATCTAATAAAGGATTAGTTTCATTAATAGTTAAAAGAAAAACATATACATGGCCAGTATCTTAGTATTTGGCTGAGGATCAACTAAAAAATGAGATTTCGGAAAATACCAACCTCATACTTTTGACTGAAGCAGCATTTAGAGTTTGTGTGTACAGGCTCTATCTGTATTATTAAACAATGTCAGGAACAATTCTGGTGCCTAAGTCAAATGGCATAAAATGTGCATACCATTTAATGTTTTTTAACTACCAAATATAGTGGCAACTAGAAAGGACCCCTGGCTGAGGCTTGTCTATAGTGGAATGAGCTGAATAGCTTGCTAGAAAATACTAAATTTCAGGTGCAGAGACGTCCATTGTACCTGAACATAAATGTCTGAAAGTGGAGCTGCATTCCATTCAAATGTCTTTAAATACACAGTTTACCGATGTTTTCTACTAGTTTAGATCATTTGGAAGACTAATGAGCACTAAAGTTACAATAGTGGCTGGTAGAAAACAAATGTTTATAGAAATGCCTATGGTACAACATCTACACAGAGAGATATTCCTTCATAGTTCTGCAAGCATGGGAATACAGGCATCTGCATTTGAGTTTATGGTATAGATTCTTACATTATAGATTTCTCTTAAAGAGAGTAAGAAGTAACTATGGATAGTAATTAATTTATTTTAAAGTGATACCAATTCTTTTGAGTAGGAAGTGAACAAATAATTAATTTATAGAATTTATCTGAAAGGTAATTTCTGATTTCTAGCCCTGGCATTTATTTTCTGTTGCAATATAATGAGAACTGAGCAGTCTTCTGGTAGGATAGTGCTTACATGATAACTCAAGAGGTCATGCTTCAGACACTTGATGCAAAGTTTCAAACTGGCATTTTTTGAAATGTGCATTTTTTAACCAGAATTTCAAACCACTGCAAGGAGCTGTATTGAACTTAAACATATTATCTTGATACTATGTCAGATTGTGTTGTTACAAGCTTATCTGTCACAGAAAAGTAGCTCCTGTCCTGTTACAAACACTCATGCAAGCATGCATGCAAAACCAAGGAACCAGAATTCAGCTATATATCACTTTTCCTTTTTCTTTCTTTTTTCTTTTTTTTTCTTTTTTTTTCTTTTTTCTTTTTTCTTTTTTTTTATTAGACTACTTCAGACACAAGATTTCAGTTGCCCATCAATGCTTGACGGTTGGAAGCTGAATTTCAGTGGTTCCCCTATTTTTAAACAATCATAGAATCATAGAATTGTCTAAGTTGGAAGGGACCTTTAAGAACATCTAGTCCAACCATCAACTTTCTAAGAGAAGTGATTAAAAGCAAAATTGAGGGAAAAAATTTTAAAAATAAGAAGTCTCAGACAAATAAATCATTCATTTCACTCTTGATTGACCTAATTTATCTTTGAATGTTTACAGTGAGAATGTCTCCATCTGAACTGGCTGTGTTCCAATGCATAGAAATAAGGTACTGCTGGAATCCAAGTTTTATGTCCTATTTTAGATGTCTAATATACAGTTGAATTAATAATGGCTCTAAAATGCTTGTCACTCTTGAATCATTATAAAAGGACTCTATTACAGCTCAAATGGATTGTAAATGCCTAAATCTGGTTATATGAATCAACACCTTCATCTGATCTAATTCTCCTAGATTTCTTCTATACCTCCTACTCTCATCCATGACACTGATATCTATAATCACAAAAGACTCTTGAAAGCAAGCCCTGATGTCCCTTAATGTCCCTTGTTTTACATTCTAAACAACTGTCATTAGTGAATTGGACACTGTGGTCATTCTCATCCTTAGTGTAGGTACTAATAAAAGCCTTTCCTTTTTAACTGTTTTTTCAGAGAGCCTTTTACCTCCTTGTTTCGGAGTGTATAGATGAAAGGGTTTAGCATGGGAATAACAACAGTATAGAGGATAGAGATGATGTTGCTTTTGTCAGGTGAAGATGTGGCCCCAGGCTGAGCATACATGAAGAAAACAGTTCCAAAGAACAAGCTGACAGCCAACATGTGAGAAGAGCAAGTGGAGAAGGCTTTGTACCTGCTCTCAGCTGAAGGCATTTGGACAATAGTAACGATTATATAACCATAGGAGATAAAAACCACGAAGGCAGTGCCCACAATAATTGATCCACATACAGCCAGCATTACTGTTTCATTGACAAGTGTGTCTGAGCAGGAGGCATGCATCACTGTGGGAACATCACAGAAGAAGTAGTTTATTTCTTTGGGCCCACAAAAGGACAAACTGAATGTAAAGCCTGTCTGGATGGTGCAATTGATGCAGCCTGACAGATAAGAGCCCACTACCATGAAAACACAGAGTCTTTTATTCATAATGATTTGGTACAGCAGTGGATTGCAGATGGCAGCGAAGCGATCGTAAGCCATCACAGCAAGGAAGAAGGCTTCCGTTGTACCAAAGAGAGAGAAGAAGAACATTTGAGATGCACAGCCATTGTAGGAAATGATTCTTTTGCCTAGTGAGAATGTCAGTGCTGCTTTAGGAGTGATGACAGAGGAATAGCAGATGTCCAAGATGGACAAGTTCTCCAGGAAAAAGTACATGGGAGTGTGCAGCCTGGAGTCCATTCTAATGATGAGGATCATGCAGGCATTTCCTACCACAGTGAGAATATACATTGTGGAGAAGAAAACAGAGAGGAGGAGTTGTGATCCTGGATGAGATCTGAACCCAGTCAAAATGAACTCAGTTACTTTGGTCTGGTTTTCCATGTTTCCTGTCAGATAATGTTCAAATAAGAGATTAGAAAGTAGTCGACACTCCCATTTTAGAAGATTGACCGCTTTGTCTGTAGAAGCAATTAGAGGAATAAGATAAACAATGAGGTATATGAAACATAAGAAATATGGAAAATAGAGAGACAGAGGGAAAACAATAGAAAATGGATTAATCATATCTGAAGATTTTTCATAGATATTAATTTACACATGAAGCATTTACCCTGTTATATTCTCTGCAGCATAAAGAAATACTCTGTATGCAGTTCATCCAAACTATTTTAGAGGTCTACTTTACAATCAGTCAAGAAACAGGCATTTCATTCTAAAGTTAGTCTAAGCTATTTCAGATATAACTGGGCAGAAAAATCTTACCCTAGCATTGCAGCTAACCCACAAAAGGCTGCTCTCTCCTCAACAAAAAAACCAAATGAATATGCTTCTTCAGCTGATAGAAAACAGTTTAAAAATATGAGCCAAGAAATGAATGGAAAAAAGTGTGGATAATTGTAAAAAAAACAACCACAACAACAAAACCAAATGAACAAACAAAAACAAAACCCCCAAATGGGCCAAAATGCCTACTATTAAAAAAAAAAACAAACCAGCCCTTCTTTATGTGAGAAACTGAGTTCATTTGGTTTTGGTTTTTTGGTTTTTTTTAAGTACTTGGAACAAAACTCTCAAAACTTTATATTTCTTAAATAAATTTTCTCTATTAAAATACTTCACAGATGATGTTCAAAATAATATTAACTGACAGAATATTTGAAGTTACTCCTTTTCAATTATGTTTAGTCATTTTATTTTCATTAATTAGGTGTCATCTCACCTAGTCTTGAGTATATGCAGTGGGTTGATGCCTACATTAGAACTAATAATTTAGATTACGTTTAAATTCAGTGGATAGAAATAAACACTCCCACTCTAGAGTATTTACCATGGAAGGTATGAATCATTGTCCTGGGCTGAGAGACACAGGACTAACTTTTCTTCTAATGCTGGGGAAAATTGCACTTTTAGAAGACTCTAGTGTCTGAATTTGTGAAAATATTTACTTTATAGCCAGCCAGGCTCTGTGGGATTCAAGGTTTTAGTGTTTTCGAGCCTTGCCAGGTGCAGGGACAAGGAGGAGCAAGGCCTGGGCATTTGACCCAGGCTGGCCAACAGGAGTATTTCATACCACGAACATCACATTCAATATAAATTAGAAAAGTTTGCTGTGTAGCTCTCTCTCTCCCTTGATGGCAGCTGTCCAGACAACTCCTTGCCCCGGTGCCGGAGCCCTGAGGCCTTCCCTTCCTCCTGAAGCCATTGCGCTCGCAGTGTCCAACATTTGCTGTCCACTGCTGCGGGTGCACAGCTTCCTACCGATAGAATTGCCTGAGTATAATTCCTGTATATCTTATATCAGTATTGGGATTACTATTGGTTCTTTAGTATTATTGTTAATTATTTAGTCTTAGTCTATTAAGTCTATTTATATTTCAACTCTTGTGTTTCTTTGTGTTCCCCGATTCCCCTTTCTGGGTGGGGAGGGGTCATCGGGTGATAGAATAATTGTCTAATGACAATAGCTTGTTATGGGTTCTCTCAAACCATATCATGTTCTAGGATTTTCTCTTTCTCTCCTTTGACCTAAAGGGAAGTCCAGCTCAGTCATAGCTAACTATTTTCCACGTATAAAGATGTACATAGATGTATAAAGCTGAGTGATATCAATCCCCATCTGGTTACTGGTATTTTGTTTGCTCTGTTGTCATTTCCATTAGATACACTATCAAAACACTCATGTACCTATTTTTTTTTAAAAAACACTGAATTAATTTTTAACACATTACTTCAGCCATCTCTATAATCCTTGAAAAACACCTTCAGCTCTGAGTACCTTCAGAAGCCCAATTTACTTCTTCTTTGTTCTTTTTTTTTTTTCATTCATGTATCTTAGACAAGGAAATAACTTTGGAGAAAGAACTTCTCTTTGCATATCCCTGTTTATCAAATATTTTGGCTTGTTCCCCTCGGGATTTTTCTGTATAGAGAACTTAAGTTTAGATGGTTAAGCATCCAGTCTAAACGTATTGTCTATAGATTCTTCTATGGTCAAAGCTTCCTCTATTGTCAAAAGAGAGAAATAAACACATCCATGGTGTGATTCTTCTGAAGAAGATCTGAAGAAGTCTCTGGAATTGTCTGTCTTTGTTGATCAAATAAAAAGTCTAGGATAACTAATGTAGACCCATTAAATACTGGCTTCTTGTTAATTGACTTACTTTCCAGAAGAGATAACTGTATTCATAAGCCCTCTAATTCCTATGGAATCAAAATAAAGACACAAAGAATTTTAATCCACTTGTATCACTAAACTTAGCAAAGCAAAGCCTAGACTTCACAAGCCACAAAACACATACCTTGTAATATTGTGATTAAAGCCAGGTGTGGTTTTGGAATTTGGGTTTCAGGAATACATTGCCAAAAACATTGAGCATTTTTTCTACTCAACTGATTTCTCAGTAGTCTCTTGGTAATCAACAGATCACTGACCTTTCATCTCGATGGTTGTGAGAGTACTCTCCTTAGCGTGTTGCTCATATATACTTTAAAAGGTGTGCATGAAACCACTAGGGCTTCAGCTTCTAGATCTTAACAGCAGTCATCTAAACCTCAAATGAGATATTTTTTCCCTTGTGCCATTTGTCTTTGCATGCAAAAGAAGACAACCCAAGAAGAAAACACGAAAAATAAAGTATAATTCTGCTTCTGTGTGTCTTTTACCCCTACTTTTTTCACCATTACTTAAGTGCCCCTTAAAGATTTTTTTTCCGATAAGCAAAACAGTGTGGATCTAATCAAAATCCTATTGGCCATTAGAATCTTCTTCCCTCCAGAATACCAAAATAGAGCAGACACCATTGCCTTTTTCCCAATCAATGTGGTTCCTTTCCTAAAGGAACTCAAATTTTCACTAAAAGTGCTCTCTTCTCTGACTGGCAGGGAGAGACTACTCACCTCCTAAATAACATCTGTGATGCAGATGGCTAAAAAAGGCCTTTTCTATAGAAAAACTGGCCTGGATTCCAGCAGCCACTCCAGAAAGAAAAAAGCATCTCACAACTCTTGTGTGGGTATCTTGGGCACTCTAGGACATCCTGTTATTTTTCAAAAAGCAAACTGACATTCTTTTCAGCATCACATTTAGGTACAGTAAACTATATTAAATTATCTTTGGTTCAGATGGCATTTTTAAGTAGATTTACATGAAATAGTTGTTTCTCTTCTTGATATAAAAGCTTCCCAAATTTTGTGACTCATGATAGATCAAAACCTTCTACAACTAGACTATTTTACTTTTGCCTACACCCTCACCAGCTCCCTGAGGCAGACGATAAGATTAAGAGAGATGGTAAGGTTCTAAAGAGATAAGATTGGACTGCTAGTCTTATCTATGTTACTTGTGGGAGGGGATTTATTTACAATACTCTAAAGGCACCTAACCTTGAATTTACAAAAGTGTTTATTAGGAAATCTTCCAAAAATAAACTGTTAGATATAAGAGAGAACTTGCATTCTCAGAAGGTTTGTGTTTGTATAATACTTGTCTGTGTTCTCTCCTTCCAAGAACACTTAGGAATCCCTGTTGGATAGGTAATTGATTATTTGTTTCAGGTTATCTAACTACATCACTACTACAGTCAATGTGTGAAGTCAAATCACTATGTTAGAGGAGCTACACATCTTGCAATATCTAATATTTCAGTGGAAAGCTCATTAAGGGGTACTGAAATGCTATGGGTTTCACTTTATATATGAGAAACTGAAATAAAGGGAGAAATAGATTAGGTGATCATTGGTGTATAAATGCTTTCCTTTTATATATTGTAATAAGAATAAAGTAGGCTTGACAATGTACTGATTTTGTCTGGGATAGAGTATTTTCTTCATAGTATCTTGTATGGGGATGTTTTGGATTTGTGATCAAAACAATGTTGATAACACAGCAATGTTTTAGTTATTGCTGAGCAGTGCTTACACAGTGTCTACGCCTTTTCTGCTTCTCATGCTGTACCCACCACCAGCGAGTAGGCTGGGGTGGGCCAAAAGTTGGGAGGAGACAGAGCTGGTACAGTTGACCTCAGCTGACCAAAGGGATATTCCATGCCATATTTCATATTCAGCAATAAAAGCTGGGAGAAAGAAGGAGGAAGGGGAGGATGTTTGGAGTGGAATTTTGTCTTCCCAAGTAACTGTTATGCATGATGGAGCCCAGCTTTCCTGGAGATGGCTGAACACCTGCCTGCCCATGGGAAGTAGTGAATTAATTCCTTGTTTTGCTTTGCTTGTGCACACAACTTTTGCTTTACCTATTAAACTGTCTTTAATCCTTCTGATTCTCTCTTCCATTCCACTGAGGAAAGAGTGAGCAAGTGGGTGTTTGGGGCTTAGCTGGAGTTAATCCACAAGTAACACAAGCCTGATCTAGGCATTACAGGCTATGTTTAAAATCTACGAAACAAACAGGCATTTTTGGAGACTGACTCATAATATCTGTTTGTTAAAAATAAATAAAATAAATATCCTCTGGGTGTGATAATCCGTGTTCATGTAGTATAAATAGTAAAGGACCTTGGGGTAGTTTGCTTTGACCTCTAATTAGACATCAGACTTAGATATCTAGTTTTTAGGTATTTTTTGAGGAATCCATGCTTATATATCTATCTCTGTGGCTCTTGATCGCATATGCAAAACCAAAAAACTACTGGGTATTTTTTTTTGTCTTCTTTCCCATGCTATGGTTCATATTGTATTGTATATTCATATTGTGCCAATTACTTATTTTCTCATAGCCTATTTTCTGCTAATACCTGGAATACAGCCAGCATCTTACATTTCTGGCAATAGATTCCCAGTATGATTAACTTCAAGTTGTTCTTGACACCTCTCCTTAAAATCGTGCTCAAGTCCTCAGAAAGTCTTGTTTGGATCAGTTGTATCCATAGCAACCATATGGACAGAACAACTTCTTTCAGCAAGTGTCTTAAGGTTTCCTCACTGGAAAACTAAATGTTTCATTAACTACAAAAAAGTAAAAAAGCAGTCTGCTATTACAGAGTATAGAATATCAGAAAATATGGTCTCAATTATAAACTCAAACCCACATTTAACGTGGCCATATAGATATACAGTCATCTGACAGATTTTTATCTTTTTTTAAAATTATTTAATTATTACAGACATTAAACATTTTGAATCACTGTGATATTCTGAGCATGGAGTAGATTTCTTAGAGGCAACTTTTTACCTAGTGTCATGGTATCAGCCAAATTTAACAAAACCAGACTGACAGATGGCCCTTCCCACACCCCTCCCACTCCCCAAAAGAGAGCAGAGGGAGAGATAAGGAGATATGCGAGTTTAGAATGAACTAAATTACTTTAATGAAGAATTAATATTAAAATCAAAAAGAAGAAAATAATGAAATAGATAAAATACATACAAAACCGTATCAAACTCCCGGGATGACAATCACGTCACCAGCACGCACTGGCGCAGTCCCAGACTGGACTCAGTGACGGATGGGAACTGGATTCCAGCCCTGGAGTCAGCAATGCACAGATTGGGATCAAAGGCAGATGAACAAACAGAGACCTCTTCGGACGTTGGCCATTGAAGAAAGAGCGATGACCATTTGATCCCTCAGCTTTTATACTGAGCATGGGGCAGATGAGATGGAAACGGTTGGTCAGGTTTGGGTCACCTGTCTTGTCCACTCCTCCCACAGATGTGACCCCTCTATGTTTTTCTGTTTCTGACCCTCTAATCGGGCAAATAATGAAATTGTCTGACCTTGGTTGTTATAGCAATAAGTATAAGCAAGAGCCTCTTTGCATACCATGCCTTGGCATGTAGCACAAACATTGGTCTTATCACTCTGAGAACGAGCAGTTTTCTCCACAATATGCCGTTAATTTCAGAGAGTTAGAAGAGGCCTAGCTAAGAGGTAAAATTACAGAACAGAAAATTGGTTCTGTTTTACTTCAAACCGGGACACCCAGAGAGACTTCTAACTGATAATCAGATTTTCTCACAGATAGTCAGTATTTAACTCAGACACATTAGCTGTGTCTCTAGACTCCTTCTTGGGAAGGAATGGGAAGACTTGGACTGTAGGCTATGAGTCAAAGTTTAAGGTCATAACTCTTGCTGTAATATGGCTGGATCCAAGGTTCAGCCTGAAGCGATTGAAGCATTGAAGTGATCTATATCACTTGACAGTGATCTGTCAGTTGTGTCTGAGTTTCATCTTGAAATGAATTGTTTGGTGTGCCCTGGTTATGATATCATTACTCAGGGCCCTGGTGTGAGCCAGAGACTGAGTCCAAGTGACACTGTAGTTATACCACAGCATGAACTACTCACTTTATACTCTACCTATTGCTATATTAGAAAAGTTGTTTCCTTCAGAGGATGTTTCATTTTATCCTAAATCAGGTATCTAAAAAAATTAAGATTACTCATCCATTCGCACTGCCTATTTCTTTCCAGGGACAATAACGGAATCAGAAAGTAAATAAATCAGATGTAGATATATGCATTTTATCTGTGTTTTACAATCCCACCTAATGTTTTCTGGACCTAGTAATCTACTTAGGACAAACAAAATCCAGGCTTCAGTTTCATGCATTTTTAAACTTTCTCTTTAAAACTGGAGCACTCATTCAGATGAAAACTTTTAAGAAACGTAGGCAGCGTAGAAATGTAGGGGGAAAACAAATAAGCCAAAAACCCCTCCCAACCAAAACCCCAGTATATACATAGATCAAACTTTGATTTCTCAATGTGTAGTACAATAAATACGGTTACTGGTTCCATGAATAGGAGAGTTTCACTTTGGTGTGGATTAGGGTCTGGACCTCCTGACTGCCAATTGATCTTCGTGACCAAAGCCCCTTTTGCAGAAGTCTTTAGTTGATTTCTTAGGTGTGGCTTGTGCAACTAAACGTCTTCCTCAGGGCAAACCTGACTTCTTTGTTTCTAAGACAATATATGAGAGGATTCAAGAGTGGCACAATGTCCGTGTACAAGACTGATACCAACTTGTTAGCACTGTAGGTATACATGACCTTGGGGTGGGCATAAGTGAAAAGAGTGGTGGAGTAGAACAATATCACTACAGTCAAGTGGGAGCTGCAAGTGGAAAAGGCTTTTTTGCCTCCCCTGAGAAGAAGGGATTTCAACATGGTGAACAAGATGCAAATATAGGAGGTGACTACAGCACACAGAGGCACCATGATGACCATCAGTGCCAAGATGAAGTCCACTAGCTCAGCCAAAGAGGAATCGCCGCAGGAGATATTCCGTAGGGGTGAAATATCACAGAAATAGTGATTGATTTTGTCTACATCACAGAACGAGAGCTGGGCTATAAAGCTCAACTTGATGGAAGAAGTGATCAAGCCACATATCCAAGAGCCAGCTGTCAGCTGAGCACAGAACTGATGATTCATGATGAGTGAATATCGGAGAGGTTCGCATATGGCCAAGAAGCGGTCATAGGCCATAACAGCTAACAAAATATACTCAGTACAAACAAAAGTCACGAAGAAATACAACTGTGTCATGCACCCCTGGAATGAGATATGTTTGTCTTGAGAAAGCCAAACTATGAGCATCCGTGGCTCAATGACAGAAACATACCAGATCTCTAAGAAAGACAGATTTCCTAGGAAGAAATACATGGGTTTTTGCAGACTGTGGTTAGTTCAAAAGATGAAAATGATAAGGAAATTTTCCAACACGGTGAATAAATAAGCCAGAAGTAAAGCAGAGAACAGGAGCAGCTGCAGTTCAGCAGTAGTGGGAAAAACCAGGAGGATGAAATACATGACACTGGTTCCATTCCTCCCACCCATTCTGTAGAGGAAAGGTGAACCTTATCCACCTGCAATAAATGAATACAATGAAACCTGACCAGACAGGCTTAAATTCATAGTAATATATTACACCACCACCTAAGACACTAAAAGTTCAGATGTTTTGTTGCTGTGTTTCTAGAAATTAATTGTTTGAAATTCATCTACTTAATTCAGAATTTTTAATTGTAAAAATGCAAGCATGCTTTTTACTTTATAATTAATGGAGATAAATAGGCACTACTACTCCTAACTCATCTAAGACACAGCTCTAAAACAAGCCAGATGAATCATGCTGTCCTATTGTACACCCACCTTAAAGAAGTGTTAGGTTATGAGCTTATGGACAGACATTTACGTTGCCAATGTTTTAGTTTCTACATCTATACATTTCTAAAGTTATACCATGTATATGCTATGAAGCATGAGGGAAATGTGAAGTACTATAAGGATATATACAATTTGATATAAAAAAACCTCCAAACACAGCTGAAGGACCCCATTAGAGATTTCTATGGTTAGCTCTGAAGAGGCTTATATCTACATAAATCTTATTGAGATACGAAGGTACACATAGCATCCCAGATACAGCGTAATTGCAAGCTAATTATAGCTCTGGGTCTGGTTTTTTGTAGCTAACTCAGATTCTTCCTTCAAAAATAAGAATGCCTCAACTCGTACTATTGAAAAAAAACCTGTTATCAACCTTCTGTAGTGGAAATTCAGAGTGGAATCCACTGCCTTAGTTGATCCTGGAGAATATGATCAATAGGGAACAGGAGAAGTGTAGACTGTTGTGTCAGTTGAATGATTTATACGAACACAGATAAATTGACTACTTTATTTATCTTCAGTGTCTCATGAGATTTGACCTAGAAATTATAGATAGCCTCCCAATGGAAGCAATCACAGAAAAAAGAAGGATGCTATTGTTTCCTCTGTGATTCCATACCGAGTAGAAGGAATAAACTCTGAAAATGTCTAAGATTTTGTCTGAGGCACTGAACAATGAAATAACACCAACTAATGTCTACTGATTTTTATAGGGCAGAGGAAAAAAAAAGCAACCGAAAAAACTCACCAAAAAACCCAAACCAAAAAGGCCTGAAGCAGAGGTAATGACAGTCATTTACCAATGGCTAAATTAGGAAAAAGTTTCAGTGCCCTAAATCTAAATCCAGAGCCTTAACTGGTAGTCAGTTTTGGAGTAAGTCGTTTATCCTATACTGGAGTTACTTGTACAACCTTCAGGTCTATGGATAGACATGCTATGTATTTTCTGAATAGCACAGTGCAAATATTATGTTGAAATGATTCCTCCAACAGTCTGAAATACCTTATCAGATAGACTGAATCAGTTTCTCAAGTTGTCTGATCTGTCTCATTTGATGACACTGACATATGGAAATTCTGTTTAGTACCCGCATGCCTGATTTAAGTACTCACAGTCATGCACAATAATTAATAACTAAAACCTCAGCTTCAAAGTGGAGTTTTATACATATATTTATACTTAGGTTTATGTTAGAAATGGGATTACTTTCTCCCAATTTAAACATCTAATATGTAAATATTTAAGACTCAGTTCAGCTGCCTAAATGCAGCAGACTAGTGCCACTTGTGATGTTCTCAGTTCTTACTGACTTCCACTTAAAGGATTCCCAAACAGTAGAAACAAAGGAATCCAGAAAGCAGCTTTGGTAGGCACTTCATTTATTTGCTCAGCTGGATAACTACTCGGACTCCATTCATTGTACTGACTTGGACTGTACTCGCACAACCACAACCCTCAGCACACATGTAAATACGCACATTACATGTATTTGCATCTACTGTAGGTACCTCAAATTAGGTTAGGCTAATCCTGCTCCTATCATCTAAGGTACAGTGAAAGTCCTGGAAAGTATATGTTGCTATTCAGTAGCATTCTGGATGCCCTATTATATTCAAATCATCTCTAATGGGCCAGCAAATACTCTGCAAGACTTACAGAAGACTGATACATTTTTGGAGCAGCAACTGGACACTGAAAAGGATGCTATAAGGCATATAGTGTATATGCAGGACTGTGGCAAAGGAAACCTTATATAGAAATATAGAATATTCAGAATGGAAAAGATCTGGAAGTTCTGTACCTAAGCCGAAATAACCACATACTTCAGTTAGGCTGAGAATCCATTGTGGTAGCCTTGATAAAAAAGACCTGAGAGTTATGATGGATGCCAAACCAAATAACAAGCATCAGTCACTCTACACTCTACCCACAATACTGGGTCCAGTCTTGTTCAGCATATTCATCAACGACATGGATGAGGGGCCAGAGTGTACCCTCAGCAAGTTTGTAGTTAAACTGTGTAGGTTACCATATGTCTCCTGCTGAATGCATCTAGGATACTAAAAATAAAGAAGAGAGATGCATACAGCAAATTAAAGCAATAATCACAGTACACAGGAAGAGCAGACAATAACTATCTTTACATGACAAACTTCCAGTAGTATAACAGGATTTCTTCTTTCTACCTATCTCTTCATGTAAGATTAATCTCCCCGGAGCCTTCTCTTCTCCAGGCTGAACAACCTCAACTCTCTCAGCCTGTCCTTATAGCAGAGGTGCTCCACCCCTCTGATAGCTTTGTGACCCTCCTCTAGACACGCTCCAACAGGTCCATGTCTTTCCTGTGCTGAGGACTCCAAAGCTTGACACCATACTCCAGGTGAGGCCTCACCAGAGTGTAGAGAGGCAAAATCACCATGCTTTTTGATGTAGCCCAGGATACAGTTGGCTTTCTGGGCTGCAAGTGCACGTTGTTGGCTCATGTCCAGCTTTTCACCTACCAGTACCCTCAAGCCCTTCTCAGCAGGGCTGCTGTCAGTCCCTTCACACCCTGGCCTGCATTGATACTGGGATTTGCCACATCCCAGGTGCAGGATCTTAAATTTGGCCTCATTGAACCTCATGAGATTCACACAGGCCCATTTCTTGAGCCTGTCCAGGTCCCTCTGAATGACATCCTGTCCTTCAGGTGTGTCAACCACACCACACAAGAAAGATGAAATAACCTAACATTAGCACCATGACTTGTCTGGTGACTTCAGTATTCTGATGTAATAAATGACATTTATTTATATTTTCTTTGCTTACTTTTTACTAGTTATGTTATGTTTATTTAAGTAAGAAATGTCTTATTTAGGAGAAGCTCTCTGACAGCCAGTACGTTGGGGAGGATTCCTCTTGATATGGAACTCAGGTGAGGGCAGTAAAGAAAAAGTTTCCACACAACTAAATGACCCATAGAAAAGACAGGAAAATAAGAGGACATGAAACAAAAACCAAAGGGTTGCAGTATAAGAAAGATTGTGAAAATGCAGAGAAGAGCAGGAATAAACACATACTCTGGTGCTGGGGACAGAAGGACTTTCTATGAACAAAGACAGGACAGTGGCCTGAAACGAACACCAGAAGAAAGATCCTCCTGCAAAGGTACTGTCTGCTACCATGAAAGAACCTGTTTAGAAATACATTGAACTTCTATTCTATTGAATGCAAATTATTTCGAGACTTTTTCTATTAAGAAAAGCTCATAGATGTTACATATTTTACAAAAAGATCTGTTATTTAAGTTTAAAAAGCCTGTTGTTCTTTTGGAGTGTTTAGTATGTCCAGACAACAAAACAATGATGGGGGAAGGTACCTGATTCTAAAGCAATGAAAGGGGTATGTTGGGAACTTCCCTAGGATAAAAGATATTAAAAGATACTGAGAGAGGGCTGCTGGCTTACAAGGTGTCACGTACTAAAGATGTAGTTACCATATAAGGTTGCAAAATGAGCAAAACCAAAGCAAATGTGAAAAAAAATACAATAAGAATGAGCTGTTTATTTGGAGGAAGGAAAGGGAGGAAAGGGGATTATGAGAAGTAGAAAATATCATTAGGGCTATTCTTGGAGGTATGCTGAGCAGCCCTGTACAGTACAGCTTGGTGCAGGTCGATAAACCCGTTATTCTAATCTTAACGTCTGTTTGACTTGCTTTCACTGTCAGCGATCTGGGGTGATTTCTCTAGTGCTGGTGAGGGAACTCCCAAAAGGAACAGACAACAAACTAAGCTTTCTAACAGATTGTCTCCACCTCAGGTGGGCCATGTGAGGTTACAATTAGAGGCACAAGCCTTGTACATATCGTGTTCTATGACCTTCTGTCATAGAAGGTCATAGAACACATAGCCCCAGGATAGGGAGAAGATGAGGATTTTAAGAACAGGAACCTCTGTACGGAGCAGCTTCATCCTCTGTGGCTGGAGTACACTATGAAGATGCCACCTGGCTTTTAAAAAGCAGAATATGTTCACAGTGAACACTTATATGGTCAAATTACAAGTGTGGAGCAGACAAGTGATATGCATGCATACAGCTGTCTTCTTGGGACATATATTGGTGAGTAGTTAAAAGTTTATGGAATTAATTATCCTGAGTCTGTAACTCCTGTAATGCAACACAGACAGAGCCTGACCATTCTAAAAAGGATGAGTGATGAACAGTATGAAATCCAGGCATTTCCTAGCAAGGAGAACAGAATTACCATATACAATATTTAAGAGTCAAATGTTGTCAAGTAGGCAAAAAAAAAAAAAAGAACTTTTTATTAAAAGAATTTTAAAATAAATTTTGACTTAACTTAAAGAGAGGAGCATATCTGAGGATGCAGAACCATAGCATCACAGCATTGTTGAGGTTGGAAGGCCTGGGCAAGCTTGGCAATTTTATGTGGTCTACATGGCAAGGTTTACGTAGCAGGGGCCCTGCAAGGAGGCCTCTGTGAGAAGAGACCAGAGAATGCTCTCATGTCAAACAGAGCCAGTTTCAGCCAGGTGCCAGACCCTTCACTGCCCAGAACTGAGCCGATCAGTGAAGCTGGTGGTACCTCTGAGATAACACATTTAAGAAAGAGTAAAAACACTGTGTGGCAGATTTGAGAGAAAGGAGTGAGTAAAATCTGAGAGAAAGAGCCCTGCAGACACCAAGGTCAGTGAAGAAGGAAGGGGAAGAGGTGCTTCAGGCACTGGAGCAGAGATTCCCCTGATACTTCTGGAGAAGACCATATTGAAGCGTGTTGTCTCCCTGCAGCCCACAGACAACCACACGTGAGCAGATATCCACCTGCAGCCTGTGGAGGACCTTAGGCTGCAGCAGGTGGAGGTGCCCTGAAGGAAGCTGCAGCCCATGGAGAGCCCATGCTGAAGCCAACTCCTGGCAGGAATTGCAGCCAGAGGGGGATCCATGTTGGAGCAGTCTGTTCCTGATGGACTATACACTGTGCAGAAGACCCATGCTGGAGCAGTTTGTGAACAACAGTATCCAGTGGGAGGGACTCTATGCCAGAGACGGGGAAAAGTATGAGGAAGGATTTGCAGTCAGTATTATGGAATGACTGTAACCCCATTCTCTAGCCTGATGCACCATTTAGAAGACAGCAGGTAGAAGAGTCAGAAGTTAAGAAGTGACGTTGAGCCTGGGAAGAAGGGTAGAGAGAAGGTGGGCTTAGTTGTGTCTTTGTTTCTCACTATCCAATTCTATTTTTAATTGGTAATAAATTAAATTAATTTTTCCTAAGTTGAGTCTGATTTGCTCATGAGGGTAATTGATAAATGATCTCCTTGTTCTTTACCTCAACCCATGAGCATTTTCATCTTATTTTCTCTCCCTGTCTTGCTGATGAGGGGAGTGAGAGAGTGGTTGGGTGGGTGTTTGGTAGCCAGCCAAGATTAAGCCACCACAGCAGTCTCTCCAAATCATTCTCTGAACTGAGTCACTGGCAAGAAGCAAATCTTTCTAGATAGCCATGCAGGTTGAGAGGTGAGGCCTCTATGCCTCACAGAGGGGCCTCCCACTATTACCATGACTTGCCATATCCTTCTGATACTGTTGTGTGGTTCAGGCTCAGATGGCACTGATTCTTCTTTGGATAGAGCATTCATCCACCTATCTACTTTGAGGGCATTAAAACCATTCTGTAGTTGTAAATCTGCAGGGAGAAGAAGAGCCTTCTTCCTCTTGCCAAAAGTCACAGGCTTCCAGCCTTTACTGTCACGCTGTTTCCATTACCCTAGCTTCCATTACCCAACCTGATATGGACTCACTATGGCTCTCCCTCCTTCTGTACAGTTGGAGGTTCATGCTCTTGGATCTGCAGGGTCTCACAAGATCCTATCAGTCAATTTTATCATCATCCCTGATGTAAAGTCTGCTGACCTCCTCCCATAGATCCTTAATTTATTGACAAAGATCCTCAACCAACATACACCTCTGACAGGCACAAACATAATCTTCCAGCTTCAGCAAGAGACACTAGGAATTCCCTGAGACCTGAAGGGTTGTATCCTGCCTTTGAATCTCAAATCTGCATGGAGACCACTTTCTCCAGAGGTAGTTGCTTCAGTTTGGGCTAGAGAGATATCATTTCAACAGCAAATTCACATAATTTATAGCTATCTGGCCTTGCTCCTTTTGTCTTCACATAGATAGCTCTATTCTTAAAGTTAGGATAGCTCTCATCCTAGGCTAGGCAAAATGGGAATGGTCTCCTCATGTATTCAGTGAAGGAATGGAAGATCATCCAGAGAAAAATTCAGATAAATTTTCGTAACTTTGTCTTTCTGTACAAACTTATCTATTGATTTTATAGGATGTCTGACTGCTAAAGCAAAGCTAAGGACATCTCCCCTGCCCTTAAAACAACATTTAACTTTGTCTTTCCATAAAACAAGTCACTCTTGGGGCTTAAAATGCCAGGAGATCAGACATAAGGCTGTTTCACTCATGTCAATCCGTTCCCTCTAGTTTCCAGATTTCGAGAAAAAATATGTTTGGACCATCTTGCTTCAATTTCTGAAGTATAAACCAAACCTTTTCATGAAGTGATTTAATCATAAAATCTGATTATTTCTATATGGTTTTCTTACCTATACAATCTTACAGTCTCTTTTTTTTTCTTTTCTTTTTTTTTTTTTTTTTTTTTTTTTTTTTGCCATTAGACCTCCTAATTTTTCTACAAGGAAACATCTTTTCTGAACAAGATCTTTTGGACAGCATCTTTGATTTCCTGGTTCCTCAGGCAGTAAATGATGGGATTGAAGAGAGGAACAACAACAGCGTAGATAGCAGATACGATTTTGTTTGTGTCATGAACTGGAAGTGTTTTGGGCCTCACATAGATGAAAATGCTTGTCACATAGAAGACAACGACCACTATAAGGTGGGAGGCACAGGTGTAGAAGGCTTTTTGGCAACTTTGTACAGATGAAATGTGAAGGACAGTGAAGATAATATAGGTATAGGATAGTACTACTACAGAGAGAGGCATCAGGAGAATAAATAAGGCAGCCACAAAATCCATAAGAGCAGCTCTTTCCATATCTGTGCAGGCTAAGTTCAAGAGGGGAGAAACATCACAGAAGAAATGGTTGATTATATTGGGTCCACAGTATGTTAGCTGAGAGATAAAAAATACTTTGCATCCAGAAATTAAGAAACCAGTCAACCAAGATCCCACAGACAGGTAGATGCAGACAGCATGTCTCATGATAGTAGAGTAATGGAAAGGCTTGCAAATGGCAACATAGCGATCATATGCCATGACAGCCAGGAGGAGGCACTCAGTGTTGCCCAGGCTGAGGAAGAAGTACAGCTGTGTCATGCATCCCATGAAGGAGATTTGCTTTGTCTCTGACACAAAGCTCAGCATTGTCTTGGGGAGTGTGACTGTCACATACCAGATCTCCAGGAAGGACAAATTACTCAGAAAGAAATACATGGGGGAGTGGAGGTTATAGTTTGTCCAGACAGTCAGGATGATAATAGTATTTTCTGCTAAAACTAAGAGATATGCAATAAGAAATATTGCAAAACAGAGAATCTGCAAATGAGGAGCAATGGGAAATCCAAGAAGAACAAATTCTTTGACCATGCTGTGATTGCTCACCTCCATGTCTCCCATCTACATCTGTAAAGACATCAATGACTTATTATTAGTGATTATAATACATTAGAATATCTATCACATTTTACAGTTGTTTTACATTTTTTTCACACTGCAGTCAAATTGATATTAGTATGGATACGCTATAAAATACTAGTTTTATTAATTGTTAAAGTATTCAAAGACATGGTATTTAGAATGAAACAACAATAATTCTCAATTCTCTCAGTGACATAATGTCTAACTTCTTGAACTTCTAGAGGGAATTATCTGTTATTATGTCTAGTAATTTTCAAAATTGTACAGTGAACTTATTTGTGAATTTGTGAACAGATGCCTGAAAACCAGCCACCAGAGATACATTAAAGATAGCAAAATATTATTAACTTTAATAGGAGTATTTACATAATCATCACCAATGCATTGTTATTTTGTAGAGTTTGAACTTTAATATTGGTCAGAATTCAAGCTGTAACTTTAACATAATTAAAGTAATAAGCATAAAATAAATAAGCATAATAAATAAATAAAGCTTTTCTGCTCTGTAGCCCATGTGTCTTAATGTGGTTTTAAGCCAAAATCCAATTTGAAAACTCTCTACATTGCCCCACATTTTCAAAAAATTTTGAGAAATTTGCCAGCTTGTTCCCATTTTGTATAACACATTCCAGTTCTTGTATAAGCAGGGTTCAAGCCCTAATAACTAATGAGTGTTGGAGTCCTCTTTCTTACTATAAGGGCAAGATTCAGTTGGATACACGTAGATATGTAGTACCACTTAAGGAACCCCAGGATACCTGAGCTGTCCAAATGGGTATGAGGGATATGACACAAGCCCTCTGCACTTTTAGAATATCAGCTGGAAGGGAGGTGAGATAGCTAAGATCTAAGTCTTGTTTCAGGTAGTTGAATTGTGTGTTGAGGAGTTGACTCACCTATAGATGCCTACTACAAGTTGAGATACCATGTGGTACTGGAATTATCAATTGATTTCAGATAAAGACATAAAAACATAAAACATAACACATAACATAACACATAGACAAGACATAACACAGGATTTATAGCAGACCTCTGCCCTTCTTGAATGGCATCTGGAGGCTGGGAAGGATATTTCTGGGCATCTCAAAAGTAGACAACTTATTCAAGTCTCTTCAAATCACATCACTGCTATTTAGTCACAGTGGGAAAAAGAGACACCAGCGAAGTGACATTCAGATGACATATTATGTATCTAGCTGAACAATCCTGAGGTTCGTTTGTGTTTTTCTCTTTAACTATAAGACAGCCAGAATTGGATTTCCCAGACTTTGATGTTTAATTTCTAAAGCTTTGAAGCACAATTTTTTGGTAAATGAAATTAAAGCATACAAGTAATACCAAGAATAATTTCTTGAAAAAGGTTTCAACACTCCCTATTCTTGTAGTCTACTATATTAACATTAACAATGCATTTAGTTCTTAAGTGCTTAACTCTAGGGGCCTGCAATAGTGTCTTTTCTAACTGTAGGTCCTTTTACTCAAAGTTATTTTAGTGAATCGGGAAGGGAAGGGAAGGGAAGGGAAGGGAAGGGAAGGGAAGGGAAGGGAAGGGAACTGACACTGGCAGAAAGTATCTTTAGTTGAAAAATACTGCTTCAATTTTTTTTTTCTTTGTACAAAAATTCACAGACGTTCTATGAGAAATAAAATCTACTGTGTGGCTTCTCCCTAAAATGATTTAATTCAAACCCCATCTTTTCTGTCATATTTTTTTACTAGTTTCAGTAGCCAATATACTACTCAGCAAACTTAAAGAAAGTATTATTAATATTTATGATAAGAAATACTAGATTAGTAAACACATCTGTTTCACTTACAATTTTGAGTCCTTCTATCAGTGTTGAAGGGACTGGTCGAATTTCAGAGAGACTGTGCTGCGACATCCGTTTATTGTTTCTTCACTTTTCTGAAGACCATCGGTGCATTTGGTTTGTTACTCCAACGGGACCAATCAAAAAATGAAATTATTTCTTCCCTCTTCGATAGGCTGGAAATAATATTTGTCATTAAACTTCATGGAAAAAAAAAACAAAAACAAAAACAAAAAAACAAAACCACAAAAACCCAAAACCTCAACCATGAAAACAGAAGGTCTGATAATCTTCCAGTAGCCAGAAGCAGATTAAGGAAATAAGCAGCATTCCTGACTTTGCTGAACTATTTTTTCAAAGGTTTGTGACTAAAACTGTTCATGATATTGCTGAACAAAGTGTACAGTTGCTTATCAAACAGATCTTCCCAAAGGCTTCTCTTCTAATCAATGTGAGGCATATAACAGAAAGGTCTATCTTACACAGCAGAGAAAACAGGATTTGGGTCTTCACATTATTGGTAGGATTTGTCTTTCTTGACACTGCAGATGTGACAAGGGAAATATTCTTTATCCCTCATTTAAAGACCTGTCATGATATTGTACCTGTATAAGCTAGTTGTCTTAACTTAAACAGTGGAGATAAATAAGTACTGGGTGGGATTTATCTTATCCCAAAGAAACCATTTAATACACAAATTGCTCGAATTGTGCTCTAGAAAGGATTGACCAATTACAAACCAATCTTGAACAATTAGCTCAAATGCAGATGTTATGTACTGCTAGTGCTGGATGAGATGAATCACCACCCTGATTACAGATGTTACTAAATTCAGAAGCTTAGCTGAGCTGCCTAGTTACGAATTTAGTCACTGATCTTCTTATGTGTCAGCAATGAGATATTGACGTGTACAGGTCATTCATTCTACTAATTATTTGCTTCTTCTCCACTGCTGAAGGGCTAGATTCCAAAAAACAGGCCAAGGGGTGCAGAGGGATTTACAGTAATTTTGCTCAAGACTAAAGCCCCTAAGAATGAAAGGTCCAAAACAATTCTGCCTAGAGTAGCTATGCATAGCTTCAAAGGTGAATTAATCTAGATAATCTTAAATACCTGTTGAAGTATGGTTTAAATAACACAAGGGAGCTCTCTATATTATTTCATTAATGTTTTAGTGTCTAGATGATTACCATAGACTTGGGTAATTTTTAGATGTCTGAAGCAAGATAAGATAAATCCCATCTCTAGGCTGATTTATCATAACTGAAACTGTACAGTACAGGTGTCTATTTGAAATCAAGTAGTCTAGCCTCCTTTAACATTCAATAGAGAGAAAATAACATTTCCACAACAGGTTCTGTCTGGTATTATTTTCAAATCTGTAGCCCTGGAGGGGTGGGGTGGTGGTGGTGGTGTCTCATTTGCTGTCAATAACTTCAAAGACAGTCTAGACCCGTATATTAGCTATAGACATTTCAATTCTGGATGCATAAATTTGGCAAAAATAAACTGCCCTCTTCTAGTCCAAAAGAGAGTGGCTCCAGGTTATTCCATTTCATATAAGCTCATAACTGGGGAAGGAATTAGGAGTGTAAGCATCCTAGCATCCCAATATAGGCAATGAACAGACATAAACAGCTCCAGGGAATGACTGTGTAAAATAGCTAAAACAGTGTCTCATAGAGGAAGTGGGGAGAAGATTTTCATCCAGTGACTCATTTTATCTGAGGTGATAAACATTAGGGGAGGTATTCAGCTAGCTAACCACTGATATTCTCTTCCATTTCAGATACTTCAAGTTATCTAAAATACCTGCACAGGGCTTAGCAAGGATCTACCAGAGACCCACATTCTTTTAAAGTGGCAGACAGAAGCCAGGCAGTATACTTTATAGTACCTAAAAATAGCACCAATGTTTATGATTAGGTACCTAAGTTATTCTAAGTCCTCTGTATCGGTAAATGTGGTGAAAAATATATTTCTGAGGAGAATTTACCCCATCTACTCTATACATTTGTCTTTCAAGACCATGAAATAACCATGAAGATTTGATTAGAGAAGGAGCCTCAATAATTACCTTAAACTTTATCTGCTAGGCATCCAATATTATGGTAACCTAAAAGCCTGTTATGAAGGCTACTGAGAGTGTCATTAACATTCTGTTTATGTTATCCTTTCTTTTAAGGACACAGAATTCCTATATGTTAAGTGCGTTTCTGCCATTTATTATTTTTCCTACTACTTCTTTGACATCTTGGTTCCTTGGGCAGTAAATGACAGGGTTGCAGAAAAGTACTACAACTGTGTATAGAACTGACACTTGTTGAAGTCAAAGGCACCCATGGCCTTCGGCCAGGCATACGTAAAAAGAACACTAGAGCAGAAGATGACAACTACCAGGTGAGAAGAACAGGTTGAAAGAGCTTTCCACCTCCCCAGAGCAGTGGGGATCCATATTATAGTAGCTGCTATGCAGAAGTAAGAGGCCACCAGCCCTAGCAACGCTACGAGAATTATAATCAATGCCAAAATGAAATCCACTGTTTCTGCCATTGGCATATCCTTGAGTGCATGGTTAAGCAGGGGTGATATCTCACAGAAGAAATGATTGGTGACTGAGTCACAGAAATCCAAGCATGAGACAAAGGCTACCTTGAGCATGGATTTGGTAAAACCTCCCATCCAAGAGCTATCAACGAAGATAAAGCAGAGCTCATAGGTCATGATGGTTGGATAGAGCAAGAGGCTGCAAATAGCTGCAAGGCAGTCATAAGCCATGACAACCAGAAGCAGGCACTCAGTACAGACCAATGCAATGAAAATGTAGATCCAGGACATGCACTTTGCAAAAGAGCTGATCTTGCATCCTGTCTATAAGCTGCTAAGCATTTTAGGCACATAAGCTGTAATTATACCATACCTCCAGAAAGAGAGATTGCTCAGGAAGAAATTCATAAGAGTATGGAGGCAATAGCTAATACGGATCATATAATGATGACCATATTCTCTGCTTGTGTCAATATGTAGACAGTGATGAAAGTGATGGCAAGTAGGACTTACAGTTTTCTGAGAATAATGGACAATCCTGGAGGACATATTCTTGAGCACTTGCAATTTATTTTTTCATTTCTATTGTTGAAAATAATTATTATAAGTATATTATCATATTAAAATTACATTATCACAGAATCAGAGAATGATTTGGGTTGGAAGGGACCTTAGAGATCATCAAGTTCCAACCCCCTGCCATGGGCAGGGACACCTCCACGAGGGCAGGTTGCTCAAAGACCCATCCAGCCTGGCCTTAAACACTTCCGGGGTGGGGCAGCCACAACTTCTCTGGGCAACCTGTTCCAGTGCCTCACCACACTCACAGTAAAGAATTTCTTCTTATTAGAAGAATCTAAATCTCCCCTCTTCCAATTTGAAACCATTACCCCTTGTCCTGTCACTACACTTCCTGACAAAGAGTCCCTCTCTGGCTTTCCTATAGGCTCCTTTCAGATATTGGAAGGCTGCTATGAGGTCTCCCCGGAGCCTTCTCCTCTCCAGGCTGAACAACCCCAGCTCTCTCAACCTGTCTTCATAGGGGAGGTGCTCCATCCCTCTGATCATCTTCGTGGCACTCCGCTGGACCCGTTCCAACAGGTCCATGTCCTTCCTGTGTTGAGGATTCCAGAGCTGGACACAGGATTCCAGGTGGGGTCTCACGAGTGCAGAGTAGAGGGGTAGAATCACCTCCCTTGCCCTGCTGGCCACACTTTTGATGCAGCCCAGGATGCGGTTGGCTTTTTGGGCTGCCAGTGCACATTGCCGGCTCATGTCCAGCTTCTCATCCATCAACACCCCCAAGTCCCTTTCCTCAGGGCTCCTTTCTAATACATCATCCCCCAGTCTGTATTTACACTGAGGATTGTTCCGGCCCAGGTGCAGAATCCTGCACTTGCTCTTGTTGAACCTCATGAGGTTTACCTGGGCCTACCTCTCCAGCCTGTCCAGGTCCCTCTGGATGAAGTCCCGTCCCCCTCGTGTATCGACAAGACCACACAACTTGGTGTCATCGGCAAACTTACTGATGGTGGACTCAATCCCTCTGTCTATATCGTTGATGAAAATGTTAAACAGTACCAGTACCGGCACAGACCCTTGAGGGACACCACTTGTCACTGCTCTCCATCTGGACTTCAAGCCATTGAGTACCATCCTCTGGATGTGACCGTCCAGCCAAATCCTTATCCACTGAACAGTCCACCCATCAAATCCGTACCCCTCCAATTTGGCGAGCAGGATGTTGCGGGGGACCATGTCAAAGGCCTTGCAGAAGTCCAAATAGATCACATCCATAAGTCGTCCCTTATCTACTGACACAGTCACTCTATCATAGAAGGCCACTAGGTTAGTCAGGCTGAACCTGCCCCTAGTAAAGCCATGTTGGCTATCTTGAATCATCTCCGTGTTCTCCATGTGCCCAAGCATGGCATCTAGAAGGATCTGTTCCATGATCTTCCCAGGCACAGAGGTGAGGCTGACAGGTCGGTAGTTCCCAGGGTTCTCCTTTCTATCCTTTTTAAAAATGGGTGTGATGTTTCCAGTCCGCAGGGACTTCACCTGACCACCACGACTTTTCAAATATCATGGAAAGTGGCTTGGCAACTACATCAGCTAGTTCCCTCAGGACTCTGGGATGTATTTCATCAGGTCCCATGGACTTGTATATCTTCAGATTCCTCAGATGATCACGTACCTTGTCCTCACAGTGGGAGGGACTTTTTCACCTTGGTCTCCAACTTGTGGGCCATCAACATGAGAGCTAGGAGGAAAGGGGTTGCCAGTGAAGACTGAGGCAAAAAAGTTGTTGAGAACTTCCGCCTTCTCCTTGTCCGTTGATACAAGTTCCCCACTGTTGCTCATCAGGGTGGGTATGTTTTCTTTAACCTTCCTTTTCTGGTTAATGTACCTGTAGAAACCTTTCTTGTTTTTCTTTACATCTGTCCCGGTTTGAAGTAAAACCGAACCAATCTTCCGTTCTGTACTTTTACATGTTAGCTAGGCCTCTTCTAACTGTCTGAAATTAATGACATATTGTGGAGAAAACTGCTCGTTCTCAGAATGATAAGACCAATGTTTGTGCTACGTGCCAAGGAATGGTATGCAGAGAGACCCTTGCTTATACTTATTGCTATAACAACCAAGGTCAGACCATTTTCATTATTTGCCCCTTAGAGGGTTAGAAACGGAAAAATGTAGAGGGGTCACATCAGTGGGGAGGAATGGACAGGACAGGTGACCCAAACCTGATCAACTGGGGTATTCCATCCCATCTGCCCCATGCTCAGTATAAAAGCTGAGGGATCAAAGGGTCAACTCTTCTTCCTGCGATGGCTGACGTCCAGAGAGGACTCTGTCTGTTCATCTGCCTTTGATGCCGATCCGTGTGTTCCTGACTCCAGAGCTGGAATTCAGTTCCCATTCGTCGCTGAGTCCAGTCTACGACTTCCCCAGTGCTTGCCAGTGACGTGACTGTCATCCTGGGGGCTTGATACAGTTTTGTATGTATTTTATCTATTTCATTATTTTCTTCTTTATTTTTATTTTAATATTAAACTTCATTGAAGTTTAGTTCATTCTAAACTTCTAAATCTCCTTATCTCTTTCTCTCCTCTCTCCTCTTTTGGGTGGGAGGGGGGGGGAGAGAGAGGGGGAAGGGCCATCTGTCAGTCTGGTTTTGGTAAATTCGGCTGAAACCATGACAACATCCCTTGCCAAGTTCAGTTCTAGCCGTGCCTTGGCCTTTCTGACCTCATCCCTACACAGCTGGGCAACGTCCCTATACTCTTCCCAGGATGCCTGTCCCTTCTTCCATTTCCTGTGTAGCCCAATCTTGCCCCTTAGTCTGACCAGCAGGACACGGCTCAACCATGGTGGTCTCTTGTCCTATTTCCTACATGTGGGGATTGAGATCTTTTGTGCTCTATAGAGAACATCCTTAAAGATCTGCCAGCTTTGTTCCGCTCCCTTGTCCCTGAGGGCCATTTCCCACGGGGTCCTATTTACTAACTCCTTGAAGAACTGGAAGTTTGCTTTCTTAAAATTTAGAGCCCTAACTGTGCTTCTTGTGGGTTTCAAATTTCTTAAAACAGTCAATTGCACTAGGACATGATCACTGCAGCCCAGGCTGCCTTCGACTTTGATATCCCTGATGATTTCGCTTGCATTTGTGACCAACAGATCCAGCAATGCATGTCCTCGAGTAGGGCTTTTAATTTCTTGTCTCAAGAAGTTGTCATCTAGGCACTCAAGGAGCTTTCTGGAGTGCCTGCAGCCAGCCATGTTGCTTTTCCAACAGATGTCAGGGTGGTTGAAATCCCCCAGCAGGATGAGAGCCTGTGATCGCGATGCCTCCTCAAGCTGAAGTAAGAAGGCATCATTGACAGGCTCCACCTGGTCAGGTGGCCTGTAGTAGACTCCTACCACGAGGCTCCCTTTGTTGTCCCGATCCCTAATTCATAGAATCATAGAATCATAGAATCATCCAGGTTGGAAGAGAGCTTTGGGATCATCGAGTCCAACCATCTACCCTACACTACAAAGTTCTTCCCTATATCATATCCCCCAACACCATTAAACACATCCAGGGATGGTGACTCAACCACCTCCCCGGGCAGCCTATTCCAGTGCCCTACCATTCTTTCTGTGAAAAATTCTTTCCTAATGTTCAGTCTAAATTCCTACCCATAAGCTTTCTACCTGCTCATGGCTATTCTTTAGCAACAACTCTTCACACTCTAGCCACTTCTTTACAAAGAGGGCAACACCTCCACCCCTTCTTTCTCTCCTGTCCCTTCTGAACAGCTTGTAGCCATTGATGGCCACACTCCAGTCGTAGGACTCGTCCCACCAAGTTTCCGTAATTGCTACTATGTTGTAGCTTTCCTGTAGCAGGATAGCTTCCAGCTCCTCCTGTTTGTTTCCCATGCTGCGTGCATTGGTGTAGAGACACATCAGCCGGTCTGCCGGCCATGTCTCCTTCTTAGAGGGGCACTCCACTGATTCCCCCAAGGTGCTTTGTGGCAGCTGCCCTCCTGTCTCCTATTACCTCAGGGGCTCTTGGTCCAGCTCTTGCCTTTGTTGCAGTGTTCACAGCATGCGTCAGTGCAACAGGTTGGAGGCCATTGCTATCGCCCCCATCCTTTCAACCCTGATGTGTCATCCTGCCACTTGCCACAGACCCTTCTGATACTATCGTCATCTCCGCCTCAAGTGAAATGGCAGGCTGAAGGCTGTCCTTAGGCTCATCTCTAGTGCACCTGTGTTTAACCCCATCCCCCTTTGAGCCTAGTTTAAAGCCCTTTCAACAAGCCCTGCCAACTCATGTGCCAGGATCTTTCTCCCCCTCTGAGACAGGTGTACTCCATCTGTTGCTAGCAGACCTGGTGCCATATAAAGTTCCCCGAGATAAAAAAACCCAAAATTCTGTTGGTGGCACCAGCCTCTGAGCCACTTGTTAATCATGCCTGACCTCCTATTCCTTTCAGTATTCCCACCTGCAACTAAGGGTATTGATGAAAGAATTACATGTGCCCCTGATCCCTCAACCAGTTTCCCCAGTGCCTTGAAGTCCCTTTTGATTGCTTTTAAACTTCTGGTATCGACCTCGTTGCTTCCCACCTGCATAACTAGTAAGGGATAATAATCAGAGGGCTGTACCAGACTCAGCAGCCTTCTGGTAACATCTCTGACCCAGGCCCTAGGGAGGCAGCAGACTTCCCTGTGGGAAGGATCCGGCCGACATATGCGGCCCTCTGTTCCCTTCAGAAGGGAATCACCAATAACAATTACCCTCCTCTTTTTTTTTTAGGGTACAAGTTCTGATGCGAGGGGGGGACTGATTTGCTCTAGGCGACCCCCCAGAGGGTGTTTCTTCTACCTTCTCATTCGCCTCATCCTCAAGCTTCAGCGCCCCATACTTGTTGTGCAAGGGCAACTGGAAAGGTGAGGGGGGTTGTGAGGGGTTTCCCTTGCCTCTTCTAACAGGTACCTGTATCCATTCCCCCCTGTTCCTTGGGACATCTCCCTCTGCTAAGGGGGTCTGAAGAGCCTGGTACCACAAATCTAACTCCCTTTCACATTCCCCTATAGACCTTAGTCTTTTCACCTCTTCCTTCAGTTCAGCCACCAGGTTAAGCAGATCATTGATCTGCTCACACCTAACACAGGCGTTGTCTCTGCCATCCTCCATTGCAAGTGCCAGGCTCCAGCACTCACTGCAGCCTGTTGCCTGTATGCCTGCGTGTTTGTGTGTGGCCTCTGTTTGGGTACCCACAGTTTTTTAACAGCCTTCGGCCAAATTGTAACCATGGTTTGATCTCTTCGGGCAACCGACTCGCTAGTGAGAAGGCCTCTCCAAGCTGCTGCCTCCTGCCAGTTTGTTTCTCTCTAGTCATATCATCGTGCCTGATTGGCTGCTGCGGACTTCCTGGTTCCAGCTGGAGCTCGGGCTGTGAGTGGGGGGTCACAGAGCTCAGAAACCCCTCTGTGCAGTGCAGTCCAACTCTCACCTCGAGCTTACCTCAGTTCTCATCGCCGCTTCTGCCATCGCCTCGCCGACCCAAATAATTATATCCTTATTTATTATCAGTAATGGTATTAGAGTAGATATGCAAAACTGACACAAGAATTTTAAACTTGTTCTCACAAAAGGAATCAAGCAAATGTTAGAGCACTTTGCATGATGTACCAAAAGGATAATTTTATTTTTAACAATATCCTGAATATTGAGGGCACCTGGCTTTGGATTCAGTTCTTCTAACTTTAGGCATCCACAATGTAGATGTCTACATCTCAGAAAATCATTCAGATTCCCTTTGCAATCAAGTAGACAGGGAGAGGCACTGAAAAAATGTAATTCATCTATTCTGTTCTGTGTTGTCTACAATATATAACTACTTTAGGATGAGGTGGAATGTGTCCCGGAAATAACTATGTCTCTTCACCAGCCACAACGTGAACCTAGAATCAGTAGTTCAGACTGACAGTGAGAATTTTTCATGTTTAGTTTGAGTAGTTAAATATTTAAAATTAAATGCCGGAGCCCAAGGCACACAAGTTTATATGAGACATCTATGTGAGGCTCCTGTATAATACTAGACCTTTAGAAGACACCTATCTTCCAACTTGACAGCTGTAGGCCAATAAGTTACCCAAGATCATGCAATGCTGCACTAGTCACTTGAGTCCCATTCTAGGTATCTACAGTACAGGTGGATATGGTCTCAGTGCCTGTTATAGTCAGCTGAAGCCTGGTCAGTGCCATCAACGGAGTCTATAGAGCCATTCATCTCATCAAAAATAGATGTCTATCTTAGACTTATTTCAGTTTCCCAAACTGATACTGTTTGGGATTCCTGACAATATCTGGGACTTCCATATGAATCTGGAAGATTTGATACACAACCTAGAGGATGCCTATACCCTTGTGGAGTGCATCTGGATGATCTACAGCATTTCAAATGACACAAAATTCCTATTTGCAAGTGTGTGAGCTGATGCAGGCAGGACGCAGGAACAACCACAAAAGCACGGATTAAGGGCAAAGAACAAATTTAATCTCAATACCTCATGGATCAGGGATCCTCTGAAGCAGCACCTGGGCAGAGGCAGGCAAGCAGGAGACACAGGCACCACGGAGCTAGAGTCCTTATTAGCAAGAGAGTCCTTGTTAGCAAGGGAGTGAGAGAGTGAGAGAGCTCCCACTTGCTGTTTGGGCCTGTGTTTCAAGGATTCTGGCAGGCAGAGTTCTCCACTGTGCGTTGATCTCTTCAACAGCAGGGCAGGAATCTCAGGCGTGTTCGATAAGGTGCCCCCGAGTCCATCCCAGGCCTGTGTTATCTAAGTGCAGATGTCCTACTTGTTGAGCACACAAAACTAAGCAACAATTAGTGTGATATATGTTTTCCAGTACCCCACATGCGAGTCACTTCAGCGTATTTACAGTCCTCCTCTCCAATCTTCCGCTACTTTCCCACTGCATCCCTTCCCTGCAGCATGTCGACCGGGCCACACAGCTTGGTGTTGTCAGCAAACTTGCTGAGGGTGCACTCTATCTCACTATCCATGTCTCCAACAAAGATGTTGAACAGCACTGGTCCCAGTAACAGCCCCTGAGGAACACCACTCATCACTGGCCGCCACTTGGAGTTTGAGCCGTTGACCACAACCCTTTGACTGTGGCCATTCAGCCAGGTCCTTATCCACTGAGTGGTCCATCCATCAAACCCATGACTTTCCGATTTTGAGACCAGGATGTTGTGCGGGATGGTGTCAAATGCTTTGCATAAGTCCAGGTAGATGATGTCTGTTACTCTGCCCTTGTTTACGAAAGCTGTAGCAATATTGTAAAAGGCCACCAAATTTGTCAATCATGATTTGCCCTTGGTGAAGCCATGTTGGCTGCCACCAATCATCTCCTTATTTTCCATGTCCCTTAACAGAGATTCCAGGAGGATCTGCTCCATCGTGTTGCTGGGCACAGAGGTGAGACTGACTGGCCTATAGTTCCCTGGGTCTTCCTGTTTTCCCTTTTTGAATATCGGGGTTATGTTTCCCCTTTTCCAGTCAGGAAAATATTTGTGGTGTAAATAACTTGCATGCGAATTAGTAAAAGCAGGATATCCTTATAAAAGTGAGAATCAAGCACTTATAAAACATGATTAATCTTATATATTTTATTTATGTTATGTTATTTATTATGTTATGTTGTATGTTAAGATGAATCATATGAAACATATGAATGTTAAGATTCTGGAAGTGTCATGGTTTGGGCTGAACTGTCCACTCTCCATTGAGTGTGATGGAAACTTTCAGTGACATATAGATGTCTGAAGATAGAAGAAATCCCCCTCCTAGACTCATGTGCTCTACAGCAGATTTCGGTGGAATAAATATATATTAGAGAAACAATATGATACAAGATATCTATTATTCTGTACTATATATGAAATGTATTACACATATGTATATATATAATAAATCTATAACCAATATTGATTATATATCCCTCAAGTAATCTTGATCAGTGTACACAACTAAAGAAATGAGGTAAGGCACAAGATTTTTCATGCAGCTGGAAAACTACCCTAGCATTGGCAGTTAGCATAGACATTTCTGTTATTTAAGGCTGAGATAGCCACCCTGCGTTCCTATACTGAACAGAGAGACATTCACTAACAGACATTTATAAAAGAAAAAATTCATACTGGATCTCAACATGATCAGCTCAGATTTATATATACTTCACATGTCTGAGACAGATGAAACCTGTATAAAGGGACAGGAATCCAAGATCTAAGGTAACTTCCCTTTTAGTGACCAAATTCCTAACTCATACTGGCTCAGAAAAAATGCACCGTTTATATTTCCAACAACCTGAGACAGCATGACCCCAGTGAAAAGCTAGGGGTAGTCTAACTCTCATCACTTCCTTCTGAGGATAGCAAGCAAACGTCTGTTCTTTTAAGGTGATATTTTGTTCTCATAATGGGGATTTAGAAATCTTGTAGCTTCTTTGTCATTCTCTTTCTCATATTATTTCTTTGCAGTGGAAACATCTGAGTGTGATTCTTCCAAGGAAGTTACGGAAATGAAATACCCAATGTCTGTTGATTTCAAACACAATTTAGTGCCTTAGAGTTCTCTTGAAAATCCCTGTCCAGTATACACATTAAGAAGGCATCCTGGAACTTGAACAACTTGATGTTACCTTCAGACTCTTTGATTCCATCTGGTGAAAAGTAAAGACACTAGGTAAAAAGTTTCATTAATAAACAATAATGGTAGTACTGAGAAGATAGTGCTTTTTGAAAAACTCATGAGAGTTTTGTATAAATGTGCTGCATGTGACTCCACAACAATCTTCCGGAAGGAATGAGACCAGATCACAGTGTTTGCATTTTTAATTTAAAATCTCACCAGGAAGTATCTGCAGTTTTAAAGATTTCAATCAGAAATTTGACATATGTTCCAGAGACTAAAAGAAGACATGAAGCAGACAATCTCAAATTCTAATCACCACTCCATTGTGGGTTCCACTGACAGATTTCTGTGTACATTACAGCCTTCATATATTCTCACCTCAGACAGACTGATCTGGTGGCTAGTGTATAGAGTTTTTTGATCTTAAAAAATAGGATGAATTATAATTAAGAAATTACTTCCATGTGAAGAACTAATAAAAATCTGTGTTTTGCAGTTGGGTCTTGGGGTGAGCGATTCTAACACTTATAGAATCATAGACTCATAGAATGGTCTAGGTTGGAAGGGACCTTTCAGATCATTGAGTCCAACCATTAACATAACACTGCCAAAACCGCCACTAAACCATGTTCCTCAGCACCACATCTACCAGTCTTTTAAATACCTCCACAGATGGTGACTCCACCACTTCCCTGGGAAGCCTGTTCTAGTGCTTGAAAACCCTTTTGGTGAAGAAATTTTTCCTAATATCCATTCTAAACCTCCTCTGGCACAACTTGAGGCCATTTCTTCTTGTCCTGTCTCTTGTTACTTGGGACAAGAGACTGACCCTCACCTCTCTACAACCTCCTTTCAGGTAGTTGTAGACAGCAATAAGGTCGCTCCTCAGCCTCCCTTTCTCTAGGCTGAATAACGATCATCTCCTGCATCCTACTCACCACGCTGTTCCAAATACAGGCCAGGATGCTGTTGACCTTCTTGGCCACATGGGCACACTGCTGGCTCATGTTCAGCCAACAGTTGACCAACACCTCCAGATCCTGTTCTGCCAGGCAGCTCTCCAGCCACTCTTCCTGCGGCCTGTAGCACTGCATGGGGTTGGTGTGACCCAAGTGCAGGACCCGGCACTTGGCCTTATTGAACCTCATCCCATTGGCCTTGGCCCATCGATCCAGCCTGTCCAGATCCCTCTGCAAAGCCTTTCTACACTCCAGCAGGTCAACACTCCCACCCAACTCGGTGTTTTCTGCAAACTTACTGAGGGTGCACTCGACCCCCATGTCCAGATCATTGATGAAGATGTTAAAGAGAACCGGCCCCAGTACCGAGCCCTGGAGGACACCACTCATGACTAGATGCCAACTGGATTTAACTCCATTCACCACCACTCTCTGCGCCCGGCCCTCCAGCCAGTTTTTAACCCAATGGAGAGTACTCCCATCCAAGCCATGGGCAGCCAGTTTCTCCAGGAGGATACTGTGGAAGACTGTATCAAAGGTGTTACTGAAGTCCAGGTAAACAACATCCACAGCCTTTCCCTCATCCACCAAGTGGGTCACTTTGTCATAGAAGGAAACCAGGATCAAAGGGTCAACTCTCTTTCTTCAGTGGCCGGCGTCTGAGGAGAACCCTGTCTGTTTGTCTGCCTTTGATCCTGATCCGAGCATTCCTGACTCCAGATCCAGAATCCAGCTCCTGTCCATCACTGAGTCCAGTCTGGGACTTTTCCCTATGCCTGCTGGTGATGTGATCATCATCCTGGGAGCTGCATAAGGTTTTGTATATACTGTATACTTTTTTTTTTACTACTTCTTATTATTTATTATTTCATTATTTATTAATATTTTCATTAAAGTAGTTTATTTTTTTTCCTAAACTCATGAATCTCTTACAAATGCCTGCAAATGAATTTACATTCTTAAGGTATATGAGATACAGGAACAAGCCCAAGTTATTTGATGCAATAAGCTTTATAAGCATTATAAAACATTCATATATGAGCATTATAGTGCTTATAATGCTTTTCAAGCACTTTGCGACCTGTCTTGGGGATTAATCTCTATTCCCCTAAACAAATGGACTAGAATGGTATATATCTACATGGCTTGTAGTGGATCTCTCCTTTAGAGTAAATTCCCATCCTGAGTACCCAAGAGGTGATTATAGTCAATGAAGGTCTGGGCAATACAGGCTCTGTAAACTGTGGCCAAGGTGAGGCACACCAATTCTACTGAAATCGCTTCAGATGGCTATATTTAGGAAACTGAATCCTGCCTTTATACTTAATCATCTCAACAGATCTTTAGACACTGTTTATATATTTCTAGAGACCTAGCCAGTGTCCAGGATAGATGTCTATTATTATTTTGAGCAGCCCAGAGTATCCAGGGTACATTATAGCACTGGTAGATATGACACAGGTTCTGTGTAAGGCCAATGTCCTTCTGGAATAACAACTAGAGGACAGCCAGGGTATATATAAGGTCATTTCAAGAGGCATTAAGCACCCATGACTATGTAACTAATTCAAGTCTTAGAACTTCCTTGATAATGCTGAAAGCTGAGGCATCTTCTGCTCCCACTTACATGTTTAAAACTGGAGTTAAATCCCATTCTTAAAGTTAGGTAAGATGAATATCGGCCAACTGTGCAGCCTTATAATTTATCTGCATATTTAAATGTAAGCATGAAGTTGAACTTGTCCTCCAAGGTCCTTAAACACAGCTTGTCAATCAGGAATAAGATAATGGTTCTACTGAACTGAGCCTGTACTGGGTTGAGTCTATGTTTCTATGATTATCTATTTTACTCTGAGGGTGGTGAGACCCTGGCCCAGGTTGCCCAGAAAAGCTGTGGCTGCTGCATCCCTGAAGGGGTTCAAGGCCAGGTTGGATGGGACTTCGAGCAACCTGGTCTGGTGGATGGTGTCCCTGCCCAGGGCAGGGGGGGGGTTGGAACCAGATGATCTTTAAGGTCCCTTTCAACTCTAACCATTCTGTGTTTCTATGATTCTATATTGTTATTATAGACCTCTCTATGTTTCACTGTGAAGTGCTATTTGTCTAGCTGTTTCTGTATAAAGTCCATATTGACTATTTAGTAAATGCAGGTTAGGACTCCTCTGCAATGGAAAATTGGTTCTTTCCTCAAACAAAACATAGGAGTGGTACTATGGTTCCAATCAGTTTAGAGCCCATTTGACTTGGATGCAAAGATGAAACATCTCCTCCCTTTTGCTCTGTCCACATGGCCCTACACTTCAAAACTATTGCACCAGTCTTGGCATCTTTACTCACCTTATTTTGTCTGCTCTCCATCACTTTACATGTAGCATAGATACTCAGTACCATATAGAAGCATAAACATCACAGGCTGTAAGATATTTCTTGGCTGTGAACTTTTAGATTAACTTTTGAAACTATTACAGTATTTCCAAACTAGAGAAGGGCCACAGGAAGGCAATAGCATCCCAGGACCTTGTGTTTGGAAGTGCAGGAATCTTGCTTATAACTGAAGGGGACACCGACGTAGTTGCATCTGAAGTGTTTTATCCACAGTGACATTCTAAAATAACAGCAGCGGAAACTGGAAAGATGACATTGCTGTTGTGGAACAGAGAAGTGACAGTGAACAGCACACACAACACACTGGCAGAAGGCCTGGGTGAACAGTTGCAAAAGCCTATGGAGTAGGTCACAATCAAGGGATTGCTCACTGGCTTGGTCAGCCTGGTCAAAAGAGGCCTAGCCATGTACGTTATCAACATCTGACACTGTGATGTGTTTAGCAAAATGGCTACAGATCACTCCCTAGAGTAAATTAAATTAGTGGTACAAAGGCAGCAGAGAGCAGCAACTGACTCCTAAAACACACAAAATCCCCCAAGACCTGTATGTTCATTCATACACAAACTAATACACAGTGACTTCAGAAGTTATATGAACAGAAATTAATGAAAATATCCTACAAACCAGACGAAAAGTTATTTTATTTACAGTGACCAGGATTTTAAGTCTTCAGTTTATTTAGAGTATTTATTTCAAACTTCCTTAAGAGGTTGGGCTTCCCCCATTCCACTGTGAACATTTTCTTTCCTTCTGCTGTTACTCTCTTCCAGGAGGATTGATTCAGGTTCTTAAGTACATACTTCATGTAGAAGATGAAATACTGTGGAGTGCCTGAGACCTCCCATTTTGGATAGGCAGTTATGATACAGGAACTGCAGAAGAGACTCTTCCTTTGAGCATTACATTTGTAGATCAAGCAGAATACCCACGGTCTTTAAAATATTAGGCATGTGCCTGTAGTTAGGAACATGCATCTCACCTCAGCTGTTACAACGAATATTGTCTGGAATTAGATCATATGCTATTAAGAGAATTATTCAGTTCTGTTCTCAAACCCATTGATGTATGATATCCTTATCCAAAAAGACATATCTTTTTGTTCCCTAAGGTGCCTGTGAGTCAAATCAATGACTTAATTGTGCATAATCCTTCATCAGAGGAGAAAGAAGTTAATAGGTAGAAAGGTGACTTCCTGTTGAGGATATGTGGCCATATGTATGCCTCAGTCTCTTGAGTTACCAGCAATATGATGATTGCAGTTCTAAGTACAATCCAAATCTTAAAACCTTTCCTTCTAACACACTTACACTCTGTCTGTAAGGAGCTACCTTAAAGGTGGACAGCAATGGATTGAGAGACCTTGGGGGCAGTCTGTCTAACGCTGAAGATTTTTTTCAAAGCCCCTTTAACCTCCTGGTTCCTCAGACAGTAAATGAAGGGATTGATCATAGGAGTTACAGTAGTGTACACAACTGACACCAGCTTGTTTAAGTCAAAAGGGTGGATTCTCTTGGGCCGAGCATACATGAACAGAGTGGCTGAAAAGAAAATAATGACTACAGTGAGGTGAGAAACACAGGTGGAGAAGGCTTTCTTCCTGCCTTGGGTTGTGGGGATATGCAGGATAGTGCTGATGATGCATATATAGGAGATAATCGTGACAGAGAGGGGAACCAGCAAGATAAGCAAGGCCAGGATAAAATCCACTATTTCAGCCATTGTCATGTCAGCACACGACATGTTCAGCAAGGGGCTGATGTCACAGAAGAAGTGGTTGATGACATTGGAGCCACAAAAAGACAGCTGAGAAATGAAAAATACTTTCAGCATGGAGGCCAAGAAGCCAATGAGCCAGGAACATGTGGCTAGTTGAATGCAGAGCCAATGGTTCATGATGACTGGATAGCGCAGGGGATTGCAGATGGCTACATAACGATCATAAGCCATGACTGCAAGGAGGACACACTCAGTAGAAATAAGGGAACTGAAGAAGTAAAGCTGGGTCATACAGCCTCCAAAAGATATATTCTTGCTTTCAACAAGAAAATTCACTAGCAGTCTGGGGACAGTGACTGAGATATACCAAGCCTCCAGGAAGGAGAGGTTGCTGAGAAAGAAATACATGGGCTTGTGAAGCTGATGGTTGATCTTTATCAAGATAATTATGAGTGTATTTTCCAAGATGGTCAGCATGTAGGCCACCAGGAATACCACAAAGAGCAACATCTGAAGTTCCATGACAGTTGGAAATCCCAAGAGGATAAATTCCTGGAATTTTGTGCTGTTTTTCTGCTTCATGGCAAAGGGCATAGTATCAAGCTTCAGAGAAAAAGGTAAGACAATAACAAAAAAAGGATTATTTTTAAAATCAAAGGAATAGTGGTGAGAACTGCAGAGAAAGAAATGAAAAAATGGCAAGTTGATAAGAAGAAAGGATAATAATGATTAAAAAAAGAAAAAACATAAGGAGAGGGAGAAAAGGAACAATATTATTCATTCAGATCATATACCATTTTAAAAGATATAAGAGCAAATTCAATATATATTTTGTTATCCGGTTCATAATTAGTGGCCTAGGTTATTACTGAAATCCATGGGTGTTGAATGTCCAGATGGATGTTCAGTTCTCTCTAACTTGCAGGGGATACTGGTTATCCGGGATGCACCTTCATGACTTAGGCAATTGGGCTTAGTTCTGCAAAACCAAATCATTCCTGCGCTGTCTGTGGAGTAGAGCTTTTTCTTGGCTACATTTTCCTAGCATAGAAAGCCTCAAGATACTCACTAAATGAAACAGGTTCTTCCAGAGAGCAATATGTGTTATTCTAAATAAATCTCTCAAGGAAGATGAATTACATTTTGGAGGAATGTATTTCTTTGTCTGTGTTTTTTCCCCTTCCATCCACTGCTTTTCCATTTCTCTATCTGTCTACCTTTTTTAAAAAGTTGACAAGCTTATTTTCATATATAATTCTCAATTTCCATGGGTCAAAATTGAAAAGAAAAAACCCTCAAACAGGAAAATGCACATTTCTCTCCTTTAACCTTATCATACTCTAATCTAAGATAAGAAATGCTTTTTCCATCTTGTTTTAAAGTTCTACTAGTCTAGTATATCATTTCATATTAAAAGCAAAGAAACAACCCACCTCTTCCCCCCTCCCCAGAATTATTAGTGAAAAGCATATAATAAACTAGGTTTTCAGTGATGGAAGAACATTCATCTTCATGAAATAATTCGTGGACACTGAAACACCAGTCCAGATACAGTTAATTTAAAACCTTTTATAGTTTCAGAAGTGGTAATATAAACTATGATTGAAGATTAGTAATATGAAAACTCATTTAACCTTGTAACGATATTACTGTTAGCTTTTACTACCATGAGAAATTCCACAGGTCTAAAGAGAAGCTGCAAAATTTTGTCTTTTTTTCTTAGCACAAAATACATTATTAACCAATTTGTCTCCATAGTACATGCATTCAGTACTTTCTTACCTGGCCACTATTAGTTCTATAAAACTGGGGATATCTGAGGGTTTCAAATTTAAATTGTTCATCTCACACATCAGTCAAAACTCTAAATAAGCAATTACAAGAGAGTGATAGTGATTCTCCTCAGTAAAATACAATTCTTACATTTCTCTGTCACTTGAACTGAAGTAAATACATGAGCTGTCTTAGCATCAGAAGACTATACTGGGAAGCTGGGATTCATCTACTGAAATTTAGATAGCTACCAGCTTAGTTATCTAATGTACAATATACTCAGCTTGTCTTCTTTCTAGGAAATATAGATATACAGGCATTTCCAGGTAACACTGCTCTGAGAGGAAGAGGTCTAAAATAGGTCAGAAAGATCATTCCATACCCATGTCTAATTCTCTCTTCCTTGTCTCTAAGTGCATGTCAACAAGCAGCTCAAATGCCTAGATGTGTTGCTCAGTGTAGTTCCTACATATGCTGTAGATGTTGAAATGCCAGTGGATTAATTTCTACTTAGAAGAACATGATTACACTGCAAAAATTCCCGAAGAAGACTAACAGAAGGAAAAATCTTTCTTCTCTTACCTTCATACCACTTCAGCAGTGCTTGTGGTCCCATTCATGAATTAATTAGGGAAGACAACGCTTCTCCATGATTTCATTGAAAAAAAAAACTATCCCAAGTGCTGGGAGTTCTGCAAAACATACTGACGTGATTGCTTCTTACCTGTTCTTAAGAAAACAGTTCAGTGTAAGATTGTGTAAGTAATCACTCATGGGATTTCACTGTTTACTTTGCCTCTGTATAACTGAGGTACCCAAGAAGGAAAACCATGAATACTAATTATAGCTTTCTGAGGCTCTCTCTGCAGCACTTGCAGTTCATGAAACAAAACAATAATATAACTTAGCTGCTGTGAAACATTTTCTGGAGGTCAGTATTCCTCAGTCATCTACTAGTGATTCTTCTTATGAGCAAGCTACTGACAGAGGTTCTTCAAGAAACTACCCAAAACTATATATAGTATGAATCTATACCTGAGGAATTATCTGTTGTTGTGCCTACGTGATCAACTAACCATATTTACAAAGCATATCACTCTGCAAGTGGAACTAATTTGTCTACATCTCCATGTTTTGTGGCCATTTCAGAAACATGTATGCATGTGGCAGACCTCACTCAAGACTTAAACCATTCTGGAGAGAAGGAAGGCTACCCTACCACGCCCAAAACATGAATAGGCATCTCTACCCATATAAGGGAATGTCTTTGTGCAAGAGTCTCCTTCTTTGTTAGTTCATAACCTCTTTGTCTTTTAGCTGTAGCAGAGCCAACTAACATTCCTTTAGACCAGGTCAAAACTTACCTCCATGGTTAATTTCCGCTAGTTACTGTTTGCTATAGATAGCACAGGCAAGATTTCTCTGGGCTGCAAATTGCTCATGCACTGTATCATCAGTCTTTTTTCCTTCATACCACTTCACAGGATACACATCTAACATCACGCTGAAAAACATAACTAAGTTCAGTACAAGTGTGTCATTATATGGGTTTTTCAAACTGAACACCAAGGAAAATAAATGCCTCAGAATCATAAGGAGTCCATGTAGCCTGAGGTACCATGTAATGGGAATGTAACCTGTCATCAGGCTAAAACCATGCAGGACAGATGGATCCCAGGAAACAACAGACTTAGAGCAGTCTGGATAAAATATAATAATCAGTGGAGACAGCTGGAGGCATCCAGTAGTTGATATTTTACCTATACTAGAGTCAGTAGACAGCCCAGAACTCTCTCAGAACTAAAATCTCAATTCCTGAGCTTCACTTACACTCCATAATTTTTTATGTTTAAGCATAATGTGTTATGTTTAACACATTTAAGTGTTTCTTAAATTCCATAAACATTTATCAGATATACTATTTGTATTTCAGATGAAGATCTATTTTGCTTACGGAGCGAATAAGATTCATACAGTTCTTATAAAAATATGGGGGTTTGTGTGTTGTGTGTATTTCTGACTGCAAATATCACCAGAATTAATCTAGACCATTACCTCTTATTAGTTACACACTTCCCTGATGCCTACATTAGGTGATTTGACTCCTGTGCTTATCAGAAGTTTAATAAATCTTAGTTTGTTGCTGCTCCAGCTCTGTTGGTTGCAAGGAAATTTGAGTCATATCAAAGATCTGATTCAAAAACTAAATTATGCTACTAAGGTAGGTCAAAGTCACTTGAGAGCTCACCTCGCTCCTATCTGTAAGCCCTATCGCTCACACTGTCCTAATGGAAGACAACACCAAATTTAAACTTTGTGGGTGGGCACTAGAAGTGTCTTTTGCATCCGTGTTCCTCATGGTTAATGAGTGGATTTAGCATTGGAGTGAATACAGTATAAATTATGGAAACCCGTTTGTTGAGATCCTGAGTCAGACATACATGAAGAGCGTTCTTAAAAAGATGATGACCACAATCAGGTGAGAAACACAGGTGGAGAAGGCTTTCTGTCTTTACTTAGGAGTTTAGAGAGCTACACATATCACCCTACCACGTATATCTACATTTACTCAGCTTAATAGATCTCTGGAGTCTACTCTCTGCCCTGACTAGTTTCTCATTTCAGCTGTGTACTGTTGTGCTTCCAATGCCATATAACGGCCTCAGATACATGAAACGTTGAAAGAATACTAACAGGTACGACACAAGAATTACAGCAGTTCTGTTCCCATCTGGAGTAGCAGCTGGAACTCATGAGGAACACCACTGAATGACCAGTTTGAATGACATTCTGGATCCAGCTTTTTTACCTGAATCAAAAACTAGAGCTAAGTGTTATGACCCTAATGAAAATGTAGGTACTTAGGAGGGGATTCTGTTATCTAAAGAGAGATGTTTAATTTCTGTGGTATTTTATGTAGTTTTCAGTAGGGTTTCCAGGAGTCATATGTTTCCAGTAAGTTCTGTGTCAAATCTGTGAACTTATGAAGGTATGTTTATTACTTTAGTGACCTCAGATTATTCTTACTGCCAATGCTGAGGTAGCTGATCTCTTGAGTAGATATTTACAGTTTATGTGTAATAGCTAAAGCCAAGCCTAGACCTAAATGAAATTATTCCTTTTCATTATAGAGATTCTAAAATAACTTCCAATTATTTTCCTCATATAAATGCCTGTCAGGCAATTTTTCAGTTCTATATATCCCTCCAAAATATGGGGACTGGACTGCAGGTCATCTCAGTTTATTTTTACCGAATAGCCAGAAAGTTAAATGTTAGATGTTCAGGGGCATGGCAGAATGAGGATCAAAGACCCACTGAGGTACTGCTGTAAGATTTTATAACACAAAGAGTACAAAACCTGATCTGGTATCCTCCATACTGCTAAGTGGAAGGAGTCTCTGGAGTGAGGTATTTCTAAAACCCCTTTGGAGTTGGTCTTCTATCAGTCAGATATCTTACTTAAGCCAAAAGCATAAGATTAAAATTATATTTGTACAGTGAGGTTAAGTGGAAGATTAATAACTAGGAGAGTTGAAATTATGGAAGTTATTTGGCTGGTAGGACATACAGTTTGATTTAATTTGCCAATATATTAGAATTTAGTGACATTTGACATGTGTTAAGGTATATTGGTTGACCTCTAACTGCTGGCCAAAGTCTCATGTGCATGCTTAGGCATCTAAGACCACCTCATGAAGAAGTTATCTTTAGAGTAATGTAAGTGCATGAAGAATGAAGAGTAGTGTTTCCAGGAGAAAAAAAATATTTCTCATCTCTTTTCTGTTGGGCTGGTGAGGCTCCACTTGGATTGCAGTGTCCAGTTTTGGGATTCCCTGAAGAAACTAGAGACGTTCTTACTCAGGCCTTCTAAGATGTTAAAATGTGTCCTAGAGTACATGTACTGTGAAAAAAAAAAAAAAGTTGAGATAGCTAGGTTTGTTTAATGTGGTGAACAGGAGGCTACGGTGTGGTCTAACAGAAACCTACAGTTACAAAGACAACAGGAGAAACAATTCTTGGTCTCAGTCTTCACTGGCAACCTATCTTCTCACACCTGTGGATGGTCTGCAAGGCACGGACTGGGGGAGCAAAGTCCCTCCAACTGTAAGAGAAGATCAGAGTTGTGACCACCTGAGAAACCTGAACATACAAAAGTCTGTGGGACCTGAAAAGATGCATCCCACACTCCTGACAGGATTGCTGATGCAGTTGCCAAGCCACTCTTCATGATCTTTCAAAAGTCATGGCTGTCAGTTGAAGTCCCTGGTAAAAACATTGCACCCATTTTTAAAAAGGGTAGAAAGAAGGACCCTGGGAACTACCAACCTGTCAGCCTCATCTCTGTGCCTGGGAAGATCATGGAACAGATCCTTCTAGAAGCTATGCACATGGAAGATGGGTAGGTGATTCAAGACAGCCAGCATGGTTTCACCAAAGGAAAGTCCTGCCTGACCAGCCTACTGGCCTTCTATGATGGAGTGACTACATCAGAGGATAAGGGAAGAACTACAGATATCATCTATCTGGACTTCTGTAATGCCTTTGACATAGTCCCCCACAACATCCTTCTCTCTAAATTGGAAAGATATGTATTTGATGGGTGGACTGTTCAGTGGGTGTGGAATTGGTTGGATGGTCACATCCAGAGGGTGGTGATGAATGGCTATATGTCCAGATGGAGACTGGTGACAAGTGGCATCCCTCACAGGTCCGTATTGGGACCTGTACTGTTTAATATCTTCATCAATGACAGACAGTGGGATCAAGTGCACCCTCAGCAATTTTGCAGATCACACCAAGCTGGGTAGCACTGAACCCCTGCTAGGTTCTAGAAATTAGTCACAGGCCACTCCAAGCTTTCTTTTGGTCATGAGCTAAGAATGCTTGAAGGTGGGCCTGAATCTTGAAGCCATGAGTAACAGTGAACACTGAGGTCATCTTTATGGACAACACTAAGCTGAGTGGTGTGGTGACACGCCTGAGGGACAGGATGCCATCCAGAGGGACCTGGACAGGCTCGAGAAGTGGGCCCATGTAAACCTCATGAGGATTAACAAGGCCAAATTCAGGGTCCTGCACCTGGGTTGCAGCAACTCCTGGTATCAATACAGGCTAGGACACTGAGAGGCATTGAGAGCAGCCCTGCTGAGAAGAGTTTGGAGTACTGGTGGGTGAAAAGCTGGGCATGAGCTGACAATACGCGCTTGCAGCCCAGAAAGCCAACTGTATCCTGGACTGCATCAAAAGAAGTGTGACCAGCGGGTCAAGGGAGGTGATTCTGCCCCTCGACTCCACTCTGCTGAGATCCCACCTGGAATTATGCATCCAGCTCACCAGTTGGTGATTTCTTCTGATTAAAGTGATGATGGCTGTTTTCAAGGACAGTCAACAAACACACAATGAGGAAAATTACCAGCAATAATGTCTGCAGCTTTGTGATGGCAGGGAATCCCAAGAGGATGAACTCGTGGATGTGGATATCATTTTCCTGTATCAATGTGAGCTTGAATATCTGGAATGTGTAAGGAGGAAGAAGCAAGGAAATGAAGAACTTCTTGTATCACGTGCCCCAAGCATCCTCTTCAAACTGGACTTGCAAATGCCCAATTTAATTAGACTTCCCGCACTGGTCATTTAATTGATATTATTTATTATTTAATCACTCCTGAAAATTTTTGTCTCCAAGAAAATTTTTAGGTTTCACTGGTTTCCTCACAGGCCTTCTTACCCCATCCTCACTTAAAAGACAGTCAAAGGGAAGATAAAATATTATTAAATGTGCTTTTCATCTCAGTTCCATGCTACCCCCTAGATGGCCACTAATGCCGAAAGATATCTAAATAAAAGCACAGTGTTGCTAAATGGCTGAGCTCATGAAAAACAAATTTGTTATTTCTCTCTCCCTTTCTCTTGACTATAGGCAGAAGAAAATAACTTTTTCTCTCAAATATAGCACTTTAATTAAGTTTTCTAGATTTATGACATATATGCATTTATTTTTGTCTTTCAGAATTGGGAAGGACCTGTGCACCTGAAAATTTCTCTCATTTCTAATATATTGATTGATTGACTAAAACAGGTCACTTCTCACAAATAACAATTTTCACATAGTCTTAGATTGCAGTAATTACAGTACCCATCCACCACTTTTCCTCACCATTACCTGATAGAATTAATTTTGATTTATCACAATATACCTGAAGTTTGATGTTTATTGTTCTTCTTTTCTGCTTCTTAGTGAGTTTTCAAACAAGATTTTTTGACCTATTCCTGCATATTGATATCAAATAATCAACTGCTCTTCTAGAATGATGTTCAGGCTTTGTCCTTCACAAAATATTTTTCATATAAAACATTAAGAAAAAAATCCATTAATGTTATGAAATGTTTCAAAACTTCACAGTAAAAGAAATAGGCATTTTTTATTTGTCTTTGAGTTTCAAAATATCTATTTCGATTTAGATTTTTTTTGGTATGAATTCTCTATGTAGAATTAGTCTAATTGCATAACTTATGTTTGATTACAATTATATAACTGCTGCCAAATAATAAATTAACAGAATATGACACAATTTTATCTCTAGGTGTGCTTTTCACATTTCCTAGCTTGTACTGTATGTGGGACTCCTCAACCCTATATTATCAACTTGGTGTAGGCACCTTTCATGAGACTTGGGGCATTTAATTTAAGCTGTGGTAAACGCTGACAGGTAAGGCAGGTAACCTGGTTTCCAGTATAATCGGTGATCTAAACAGTACAAGAAAAAATCTAACTTGTGTGATCTTAGCATGCTATGGAACACAAACCATAATTGAAAAGTCCATGAACGAAAAGCATGTCAAAAAGAGAATGATGTTTACACATTCAAATATAGGCTTTAAAAATCCCCAAGCTACCTTTTAGTACCCTAGAATATTGACTGAAAATAATTTAATAAGAAAGGGTGATTAGACTATTTCAGGTATCTGCCTTCAAATAATGGATCACTATCAGGTGACATATAAAGGTAACTTCCATGCTTAATTCTGGGAATAGCTAATGGCATATGACGGCTCTCAGGGTAAAAATTATGCTGAATGTTTTTTATATTCTAGTCCACTGAAAGTGGAATACAAGTGCCAGTTTTTACCATGTAAATATATTCACTATCTTCAGAAGAACTACTATTTCATATAACACAGAGAAAGGGTGAGACAGGGGTTATATTTAATTCACAGTAGAATACAGCTTAAATTTAAGGGGAAAAACAATGAAAAAATGTAATATTCATATCAAAATATATTGAAATATTGCTGCAGCTATTGTCACCCTTATCTCTCAATGGAGGTCATAGAGCACATTTTGAAAGCACATAAAGTACAACAAGAAAGCTCCATCTTTCTAATCTATTATATATACTTCAAGTTACTGACTGACCCTGAGTTACTAGTCTGAACCTACCTGCAAATACTGAGAAGCAGAAGGTAACTCACAGTTATCTTTCTCAGTCCAAGCTTCCCTGCATTATTTGTGGTTCACTCAAAAAAACCCCAGTTTTTTCCATCCAAATGCTGTAACGCTATTCATGTCAGCAGCATACTTTCTATACAGTCACTGGAACTGAACAGACTGGCACCAACAGAACAGATTCGTCTTATGTAGGACTTGAATCATTCTTTGTAGGCAACTCTCTTTTCTTCCAGCAAATGAAGAGAAAAACTCAGACAACGGACCTACTGTCTTAGGTATACATTAGCTCTGGTGAACCCAAGCTACTGACTCTAAAGGACACCCTTAAGATTAAATAAAGTATGTCTTGAAAAGGTCACTCACCGAGACGAACAGCTCTGGTGCTGGCACTTCCGCAGCAGAGCCAGGCGATTGCAGCAAAAAGGGCCCTTTGCTGAGCTTTTCTGAGGTGGGGAAAGGCCGGGGCTGTGCAGGGACCCACAGGAGCCAGCAGCTAGCATGAGGACAGCTGGCAAGGCGGGGATGTGACCTGCAGCAATGGCAGCCACCCCACTCCCCTGAACAGTGGCCCAAGGAAGCATGGCCACCAGGACCTGCAAACAGCCAGGGCATGGCACAGCAGTTTGTGTGGAAGGGCACACGAGAAGCGTGTGGAAAGTTCTGCCAGCTCAAGAAGGCAGTTCAGCTGGTGAGATAGAGCTCAGCCATGGTCTTCATCTGGCAGAAAGCTGTGTCCTCTGCACTTGCCAGAGCAAATATAGCCCCACAGACAAAACTCCTGTGAAATCAACAGTTATCCAGATCTCAGGCTGCAGGGAGTGCTTCAACCTCTCACAGTTAATGGATGGTAGAAGGGATGACAGCTGTGTAAGCTGCGACCAGGTGGATGATCTGCTCATCCTGGTAGCAGAGCTGAAAAAGGAAGTAGAAAGGCTACAGAGCATCAGGGAGTGCAAGAAAGAAAGAGACTGGTGGAATTATACTCTGATCTCTCTGAGAGAGAAACAGAGACAGATACCAGAAAAAAAAACAAGCTCAAGGGGATACCGTATCCTCCCCCTACCAGGCTGAAGGCGGTGGTGGCCAAAAGGAGAGCTGTGAATGGATGTAAGTACACTCTAGGCGTATCAAGAGAACCCCCTCCTTACCTACCTCACCTACCCAGGTGCCCCTATACAATAGGTATGAGGTAGGCCAGCCAATGGATGACATCAGAAGACGGTCTGACTAGACCAGAGGAGTTGACAGGACCAGAAAGGCCTACCCTCTGTTTAACGACCATCTCTACGAGGAAGAAGAGGCAGGTTGTAGTTGTTGATGACTCCCTTCTGAGGGGAACAGAGAGTCCAGTATGCCGGGCAGACCCTCCTCTCAGGAAAGTCTGCTGTCTCCATGGGGTCTCCATGGGGCCTGGGTCAGAGACATCACTAGGAAACTTCCCAGCCTGTTTTGACCCTTGGACTATTACCATCTGCTCCTCTTCCATGTGGATAGCGATGAGGTGGGAACACGTAGCCCAAGGATGATTAAAAGAGACTTCAGGGCCTTGGGATGTTTAGTAAGGGGCACAGCAGAAAACCCAAGGAATCCAGGTCAGAAAGCAGAGCTAGACAGGAAGAAAAGATGAATGAGAGATTGGAACAGAGAAGAATAGCAGCAGAGTAGGCACTGGCCATACAAAGAAGGAAACCTGATCCAGAGAAAATCTGAACTGAGAATTCTGTACATTAATTTTGTACAGTGCACCATACTACCATTTAAAAATGAGAGCTCAATCTGTGGAACTGTAAATACCTAGTATCTATTATAAATACCTAGATGTAAAATGCTCCCTCTAGAAGGAATAATTTTTCTCTGTATTACGTCCAGACTTGCTGTCCAAAACAGGAGGCTTATTCAATATTTTTAACTTCAATATTTTCTGTGTGAGGTTTTCACTTTACTGTCATTCCAGGGTTCACAATCTTTTTTGCAACACCAACATCATGGCAATCACAAAATTACATGGACTGGCTATTCTAGTGACAGCAGGAATCACTGGAGCAATTTGGTGGGTGTTTAACCTTTGATAATCATTCTCGACTAGGACATCATTCTCTTGCCCAGCTTGAGTGTTGTTTCTTCTAGCTATACTTAGGCAGATACAATGTAAGCATTTGCACAAAGCTAAATTCCTAATCCTCTTTTATATTCAAAAGATAAAAATAAGCAAGTGTGGACACTTTCATCTCTTCTGTGAAACTGGCCTATGTATATTCCTATGAACGCAAGTGTGTATTTTCATGTTTACATTCCACTGGACTCCAGAACAACAAAAGGACCCTGGCATAGAGCTAGTACTCTGTGGAGTAGACTTAGCCATATTTATCCTGCATAATGGTTAGCCTGGTCTCCCTTGGTTTGTGTGCCCCTGTAGTAGCCTACTACAGTGATGCTTTCATAGTATGTGCTCAGTGCCCTGGAGCCTGGCATGAGATCAAATGTGGATATTTGGGAATGCAGAGTTTGCTGGAATAATATTTGGCCTCATGACATGCAAATTAAATCATCCACAGATCTTCAGAGTTACTAGATCTGCAGGTAACACCAGGCTAGACAGCTCTCTTGAAATAACTTAGCTTTGCACATCCTGGTTTGGTCCCACAAATACATATTGTTAGATTTATTTTACAGTTTCAATTGTAAAGAGGGTGGAGGAGGGGTTGATTTATTGTTTTTATCATTGACTCATTGCTTTCTTATTCTGTCCAAGGTACCATCACCCTTTCTCCCCAGGCAGTAACCAGGAACCCACAGCCTCCTCTGAAGAGGGTATATTGCTGTAAGGGACTGAGTTTCATTCTGCATGCCTTACAAGATCCAGCATGTGTGTCATTATAGGTCACTAGGATAAGACTCATCTGATAAAACTATTTCTTAAGCAAAAGAGCAATCACCTAGAAGTGCTTATTTCCATTTTGGGATAAGTCATCTGCAGTGACCAGCTAAGATGCAGACATTTCTACTGTTAGTGCCTTGAGCTGCGTGAACAGACTAAGATTCCAGAGATTTAACATTGGGACTCTGAAGAGGGAAATACAAACAAATTGATCTAGCTCCCCTAAAATCATGTCATGAAAAGACAGTTTAATCCTGTCTGGTTTAGACATCTAAAAGTCATCTATATATTTCTAAATAAGTCATCTAGGCATCCTCTGCAATCATTAGAAAGAAGTGGGCCCTGCCAAAGTCTGTTAATTCCATACTTAGTTAGGGAAGTAGAGATAGTTAATCTGTGTCATGTTCTTACCCAAACACTCCGGAAAACTAATTATATTTCTAGATCTGAGGTTGCTGTTGTAAGATAATATAAACACAAAGACAGGACCACTAGGACCTCTTATTTTCCTGTAAGCCACAACTAAATCCTTTGAAATCAGTACAGCTGCTTTTTTAATTAAGTTACACATGCATGTGTTAGGAGTAACTTAAGTTAAAGGAATTATACAATTAAAATAGGTTTGATTTGTAGCTGGTTATAGGGAAAAAAACTACTTTTATTTGTTCCGATGTATGTCTTCAATGACCTTAATTCCAAACCATGGCCTTGAGAAGTGAAACCTGGGATGTACACCATAAATAGTAAAGTACATGTAAAGTTGGACCTGCCTTATGTCCCTGATATTCTTTTCATTAATATGAAGTTCTGTTCTGTGTTTTGTTTTTAGTATGACCAACACGAATCAGACCTTCTGCCAGCTTTCACGGTCAGGACCTCTTACCTCTGCTCTCCCACAGCTCTGACCTACGAATATGTATGGAGATCTTGCTAAACTTCAGTCCTCTTCCTTTTTACATTTTGAATAACACATAATGCCAAAGCTGGGTCTTCTGTCCTGTAAGAACAACTAGCTTATCAAGTAATTTCGTTTAATAATTAATTAATAATTTTATTCTTAATGATAATTTCTGATTGTCCACCATAAGAATATGTCCTTTAATGGGAGGCAAAAACATGGGTTCAGTATAGTGGACAGTTCCCTGCATTAACGCTTTCCGCTAGAAAATATAGTGCAGACCACATTAGGATTATCTATATTCACTTTTTCAGGGTTTCTTTGAAGATATTGAGAATACCTACATATATTCTTGCCAGAAGAGGGCAAGATTCATCCACAAGGAGGGAATGCAACTGACACCCTTCTTGTGAAACAATGAAAATAACACTCATATTGTCTGTGAAACAGATCCCATTTTTCTCATCCCATTAGTCTCAAAAGTCAAATTTATGTCTTGGTAACAAAGGGACATGTCAGAGTCAGTAGAGACCTAGGTTACATACCGTTCACACTAGACAAACTTGATAAAGCAAAAAGGGATAAGAACATAGCAGATATATGTGAGGAAGTGGTGGGTAGTTGGGATTTTAGTCCTGAAATACAAGTGGGCACAGTGATACCAGAATGCTTAGTCCACCTGTGCTGGTTGTTCCCCTCTTAGACATGGGAGGTACCTCTCTCCCGCAGTGCAAGTGTACTCACCGTGGAAACAGATCTGGCTCCTGTTGTATCGTAAGAAAAACAGGTTTGATTTATTGTCCGGATGTATGTTGCTGTGATGAAACTCAGGTTTACCCAAAGGTTCCCTTAGACAGCCCTGATTACATGATTTGCATTATTACCACCTTCCCATTTCTTGACTCTCCTGTTTGCCAACTGTGCACCTCCATTTCTGCACCCCAGTCTCTTCCAAATAAACAATTCACCTCTATGTACATTTTATCCAGTGCTCACAGTTCTGCTATATCCAGACCTAAATTTTATATTTCTGATATTGTTATCTGGCAATCCTGCTTCAACAGGGGAGTTGGACTAGATGATCTCTATGGTCCCTTCCAACTTTAAAAATTCAGTGAAATTCAGTGAAATCTGATCTCAGACTTATATGGTTATCTAGGAGCTGTTGGCTTGCAAGAATCAAGTCCCCAACACACTTTCTATTACCTGTCAATGTTGGTCATTTCACAAAAACTTCCCCTTAACCAGCTATGAAATCCAGCCATCCTGCACAGCACTATCTGCAGGTTCTGTCAGATTCCTACACTTTTGTTTGCAATATCCAGCAATTTCTTATGTCTTGTACAGTAGTTTTCCACATCTTATTCAGTTAGATTAACCTCAGGGTAAGGTGTAGCCAGGAGCCTAGTCATTTGCCTGGAGCCCTGCCAATATGGGTCACTCTACACATTTGCACAATTTGTCCTAGAGTGTCTTAAGCAGAAAGATGTACCCATTGACATGAATTCTGCCCTGAAAATTGTCATAGTTGAAAGATCAGAATGTTCTATTAAAGAAAATGCAAAGCAAGGAGAAGAAACCCTTTCGCAGAATCACAGAATAATTTAGTTTGAAAGAGGCCTCAAGTTCATCTAGTCCAAGACCCTGCTCAAAGCAGGGTCAACTAGAGCAGGTTGCTGAAGGACTTGATTAGTCAAGTCTTAAAAACCTCCAAAGATGGAGCTTCCACAATCTCTCTGGGCAACCCATTCCATTATTTGATGACTCTCATCACTAAAAAAAAATAAATTTAAAATTCCTCATATATAATTGGAATTTCCCAAGTTCCAACTTCTGTTTATTCCATCTCATCCTATTGCTGTGCACATCAGAGAAGAACCTTGCTCCATCTTCTTTGTATCCTGCTCCCGTCATGTAGTTCTAGACAGCAACAAGGTCTCCCCTTGGCCTTTTTGGCTTAAAGCTGAACAGGCCTCATTATGTCAGCCTCTCTTCCTGTTCCATGTGCTCCAGCTCCCACTAGCTTGGTGGCCTCTGCTGGACTCCCATCTGTATGTCAATTTCTTTCTTGCCCAGGGGAGCCCCAGACAGGACACTGTACTGAAGATGTATCTCCCAAGTGTCAAAGAGAGGGGAAGAATCTCTCCCATTTACTAATGGCTGCACTCATTAATATAGCCCATGATGCAGTTACTTTTGTTTGCTACAGGTGCACACTACTGATTCCGGTCAGTCCACCAGAACTCCTTTTTAGTCAGTCAGCCCCCAGCTTGTCCTGTTGCATAGGGTTACTCTGGACCAGGTTGCACTTGCCTTTGTTGAACTTCATGTTGCTACTGTCAGCCCATTTCTCCAGCATTTCCAAGTCCTCTGAATAGTGGCCTTGCCTAGTTCTCTGAATGGCAGCCTTGCCCTTTGGCATATTGACCCACTCCCTCTAATATGGTGTTGTCCACAAACTCAATGGGAAGTAACAGATTCTAAAAATGGAAGCAAGAAATAGTTTAATCTGGCAGTTTACCATAATGAAATACTTCCATATTTTTAAGCAAAAAAACTTCATTTCATTTAACTGAGCTGTATTTCATCAGCTTCTTTTATTGCCTGATGAATTATGCATTTCTAATCCTCATTGGTTTTTTGACTTAGACTTCCCCTCTTCATCACCTCTTTTATAACACACACAGTCATGTCAATCTCTAGAAATGCTGCTCTTAATACATTCATAGTGTCACATGCTATTCTTTAAGGAGTCTAGCATGTGCGACTGAAGGAGAAACAAACTTTAACTCCAATAAAACAATATTACAAAGAGAATGTATTATTCTTGTAACTGATTTGAAATGAAAAAGTATCCGATATGAGACAATATTTTCAACACCACCACCCTCTCAAAAAATGTTAATACAAATTGTATTGAAGATTGGAACAGACACTCACCATGTAAAATTGAAATCAAATTTCCTGAAGATGATAAAATGTTAAATATGTTAAAATAGATTATTTTGAATTCAAGCCTTGTTAGACCAGCTGAGTAGTATGTCTGAGCAACATTACTTAAATGTAATTAACATTGTATATGGAGGTGGAGTAACTATCATATCCAGCTAACTGACTGGATACCCATTGACATTGGATCAGTGATGAAACACATAAGGATCTATTGTGACCCTCATCCCTTCTAGCATGAAAAAGAAAATCTGAAACTGCTGCGCTATAAGGTATTTATGTGTTTTATATTTCTCTCTTATTTACAGTCAAACAGACTTAAATGAAACATCTCCAGTGCTTCCATGGTAAGGATAAGTTCTCTGGCTTCATTAATGGGATATTACATTGTTTTCATGACTGTGTTTCTGGCCCATACAAGTCAGGACAGCTGAGGACAAGGCTGAATGAATAGGAAAGCATGCCTGTAACTGTGGGACGAGGCCTGAAGAGCAGAACCCCGAGTACTGCTCAGTTAACAAGCGGGGACATGTTGGAACTTGTAGGCCATAAACCATGGGAAACTGAGGGTGGTCCTGACTATAAAAGGGTTAGACAAGGACCTGAAAACAGGTACTTGACAAATGTTGCAACACTTGAGATAAGCAACACTGAGATAAGCAAGTTCCTGGCGCCCTGCCTAAAAAGGCCTTAAGAACTGTGTCTTCAAGATAAGATAACTGTGTCTTCAAGATAAGATAACTGTGTCCTCAAGATAAGGTATGGTTGATGGTGTGATAGTATATCACTGACCAATCAGATGCAGCCGTGCGAGCAATGTATGTTCAAAAGGACCAATCAATTTAAAACACGCAGCCAATGTAAGCATATATAAAGGAATGATGGTATACAATAAATGAACATTCTGCTTGAATCAAGCTGTGTCCCATCTCTCAATCGCTGCATGTAACTCTTTCAGAAATCATTAAAAAATGCATAGACGCACAATCTTTCATCTGTTTGTTTTCAGAAAGGAAACTGGGAAATTATGGTGAATGCTGAAATGTTTTCGGGTTACTTAGAGCTTAATTCATTTTTCCCTCCCTTGTCACCACTCATCTCAGAAGCTGAAAAAGAAGAGATCTTGGCTGATGCTATTTTTAGTGATAACAGTCAGAAGTCCAGATTATTTGTAAATGTCTATGAAAGAGAGATTTTTATGTCAGTGGGATGAATTGTTTTCTGGAACTGCCTAGTCTACAGCCATTAGCTCTAGAAAAGCAGTAGAAGAGAGATGGAGATACTGGAGAGTCAAACAACGGGCCACAAGGATGATGAAGGGACTGGAGCATCTCTCCTCTGAGGTAAGGCTGAGAGAGCTGGGACTGTTCAACATGGAGAAGAGAAGACTTGGGGGTTAACTTATCATTGTATATAAATACCTGAAGGGAGGGTGCAAAGAAGACAGAGCCAGGCTCTTTTCAGTCATGCCAAGTGCCAGGACAAGAGGCAATAGGCACAAACCGAAACACAGGAGGCTCCCTCTGCGCAACAGGAAACACTTTTTTACTGTGAGGGTGACTTAGCAGGGAAGGAGTCTCCTTCTTTGGAGATATTCACAAACGGTCTGGACATGCTCCTGGGCATCTGGACTGCAAGGACTGCTTCCAAATAGTGTCTTCATAACATAATTCAGAAACACATTCCTGTAACTGGAAGGACTCTGGTTATACGTGTCGGTGTATTGAGACACAAGCCTAAGAATATCCTGGAAGGGATTAACCTGAAGGATTTCTCCCTTGCCTTCTTACGCCATCTTATGGTCTTCGTGAAGAATAGCTTCTTCACTTCAAATACGGTGTAACACAGCTGACCTTTTCCAAAGCTTACAGGGAACTGTCATAGCGTCTTTAGTGTAGAACATAGGCCTGTGTAATCATTATTCTTATTAAAGCAAGCTGAATCTCGTCATCTTTAAGACTCGAGGATTTCTCCTTCTTAGTCTGCATTTCCAGCCTACGGTGAAACAGAACACAAATATGAAATATGCAACCATACATAGAATAAAGGCACAGGGGCCACCAAGATTGACCCAGACAGAGCAGAGAGCAGTGTTTTTACATAAGCAAGGCTCACGTAAACAACTCAGACTGCCTGATCCTATTCCTCTTTGTTGCTCATCAGAGCTATAGTTCACAAGTGGACAAACACCCACTCTCCCCACCCCCCATTCTGTTCCACAGGGAGGCACGTGCCTGTGAGTTCCTCGAAGGCCAGACCAGACAGTAGCTGTCGAGACTCAATGCCCAGACCTTGGGTCTCACTTACTCATTCTCCAGCTCCAATCTCAAGTCTTTCCAGATTCTGATCTTCTCCTGCTCACAGGCTTGATCAGTTTGACATTTGCTGACATATCCACCTGAATGCACAGACTAGAGAGCAAGGTCACATGAAAAATAAATAAGCATACAGTCCAAAAAGAAGATAGGACAGACTGCCGTGATCAGACTCAGGGCTTAGCCAAACTTGCTGAGTGACCAACATCCTGTTTATGTGAGACTGGACCCTTTTGTCCACCAACTTCTCTCATATATGTTCTCCCCAGTCTATCTCTATTTCTTTCTCTGCTTTGGCTTTTCCACTAAACATAAATATTGCACATTTCCACAATTCTCCTCAGCCCATCATTCACTGACTTAAAAGTTCCTTTCTTTGTTATTCTTTTAATGATTTGTTGCTCATTAAGGTTTGTGTGTCTGAGCTTTAGTCGATTACGTCCTTTCTTTCTTGTCTTTACCTTTAATGCTGAATAGTCATTAACCAGATATCGTCTTAAACCAAAAATCTTTACTTTCCACATATCCTTACAATCCCTGATATTCTTGTTATTACTATTATTGGATTATCGTGATAATGAATGACCATGTACATTATTCCAATATATTTTTTTCTTTTCTACAGCGTATTATATCCTCAGTTACTTCTGACAAAACCACAGTATGTTTGATTTTTTAAATTTGTAAGCACTGAAAACAAAAAGCAGATGTATCAAGGATGATTCCTCTCAGATAACTTCAGAGATTTGTCATATAGGTTCTTTTTAGGTTATGTGATAAAAGATTAATCTCCACACAACACAAAGGAGCACAGAGGGACAATGGGAGACAGGGAACCCCAGTAGCCTAGTAAGAGAGACAATCACAGTGTAAAGGTGCCTACCAGGGCTGTAACAGGAGAGTAATCAGTCCACGGATGAAATCTGTTAAGATAAGTCAAAGGGAGAGGCTCTCTAGAGCAACTTTCAGACTGAGAGAAGTTACTGCCTACATGGGATGGCAGGGAAGAGCATTTTGGGATTATGCAAAACTGATTATGGTATATTGAGAGGAGGAACCACTAGTGGAGAAAGGGAGGGATCAAGGTGGTTTGAGAAGGAAAAAGCATAGAAAATAAAGGGATAAGCTTATATAAGGATGGTTGCATGTAAGGACATGCTGGTCAGTATGCTTGTGTGACAATGCCCTGTACCTGGTCAGCACAGTCTGCTGTCTTCTCACTAAGCTCTATTTCTACCTATCTTCCTAGGTAAGAGGTTCTTTTGTGTGCATGTATTTTTATGGAGGCCTACATACCAGCAACTGTAGTCAGACCATGGATTGGGAACCTGTGTGTCTGCAGTGCCTGCACTTGGAGAGACCAGAGCAAGTGAAAATTTAAGTGCTAGCGACTATAGTTGGACCATAGGTCATAGGGGCCTGTACGTCTGTGGTTCCAACAACTGGAGTGAGTGAGGATGAAAGTGCTAGCATCTGGACTCGGGACCACAGGTCATGGAAGCCTGCACATCTGCAATGCCAGCAACTGGAGAGACTGGAGTGCATGCATACTGTGTGGGTGTATATGTCAGGATGTAACAGCTAGCAAATGCCAAGCTGTACTTGCTGGCAAGTAGAATAAGTGATTTGGGCGGTAGGTATCAAAGTGGCCATAAGCTTCAGATACTGGAGAGACCAGATGGCCTGAGACTGGCTATTGGAGGGACCAAGAGGTCCAAGCCAACTACTGGAGAGACTGTAAGGCATGGGGGTTGCCTGAGAGACCCATTTGCATGTGTGTGTCTGTGTATGAGCCAACTGGAGATGAGAAGATCCACAGGCCAGCTACTGAGTAGACTCAATGTCTAAGGCCAGTTAATAAAGGGATCCACTGGAATATGTCTGGGTATGTGTGAGCATGAGGGATCAGTACTGCCTATGTGTCAGTGCAGGTGAGCACATGGGCTTGCAAGGTAACTGGGAGGCTAGGAGTCTGGGGCCAATTACTGGACAAATTCTGCAAGGCCAGCTGCTGGAGGGATCCATATTGTATACATGTACACATATATCTGTGTGTAATATATGTGCATATATATTTTTTTTACTAAAGGGCTTTCATCCTCAGTAGTTGAAAAGCCGACAGGGTGACACTGCTGGTGCTGTTTGTGTTTGTGTGAGTGTTGTGTTTATATGTCTATACATATAGTGTATATGTGTGCCTGTGTGCATGTTTATTGGGAATATATTCTCATCCTCACTACTAGTTGGATCAGGGGACATTCAATTGCAGCAGATTTGCCTCTACTGGACTACCAGATTCAGCAACTCCGCTAACAATATCTACCTTTAACTAATGATGCTAGATTTCCCCTTTATACTCAGTAAGTATAAACAGGCAATTCTTAGGTGTAGTTCATCCAAATATTTAAAATAATTTTGAGGAGTTTGTGGCATAAACATGTTCTATATACTTGTATTATGAGAAGATTGATTATACCATGGAAGTGCTTGTTTCTCTTCACTTACAATAATGGATCCCTGACAACTTGTTCAGATGTACATAGCTACAATATAGACACCTACATTTGGGCAGAAAAATGCCTTTAAAACTGTATTGGTTCAATTTTATGAAATCTGAATCATACAGACAAATTTAAGCAGTGTAGGGGTTAAGGGGCTTAATAGTCAGTGGCAACTCCGAAAGGTGATCCAAACTGTCTCAGCAATAAATGATATTCTGCCAATTTTTATTTTCTCTGTACTTTCAAATTAGTCAGGGCTCAAGCCCATACTTGTATCTAAAGGCCCTGATTATGTGTGTTGTTTACATGGTTGCTTGCTCTCTGGATATATGTTGGACTGAGCAAGAACACTCTCTGGATGTTAAAATCAGATAAAAGAATGAAATGCTGCGTGGAAACAAATGTTCACAGAGTTCACCTGACTCTGTGAAGCTGAGCTAGTAGTCATGTATGGCTATATACAGTCAGGTGTAGCTTATCACTTTCCTGTCACCAAAGACTGAATTGGGAACACAGGTTTTAAACTTACTCCAATTCTTTTGCAGTTAGATACTTTGAAGAGAAGCAAATATTTTAGAGACATCAGACTTATTTAAGGTGTCTACTCCAGGATAAGATGACTGATATCTCAGATTTCACTGATATTACTTTCTTGACTCTTAGGGATTTCAAAGGCAGTATGGGGTGATTAACTCAATGGTAGATGTCTGTGCTGAAGAAGTTTGTAGTTTTCTTCATTAATTCTATAGGACATCTAAAGACTACCTTCATTCTCAAACTCCTTGCAGGAGGCGGGATGTACTAGTGTTGACACCCTGGTTGGCTGCAATTGTCTGGGAAGGCACATTCAATAGAGACATCCTGAATGCCCAATATATGCAGAAGAACCTCATCACTGGAGTGGTCACTTTTGCTGTTAAAAAGTATTGGTTTGTCATTTACTTCTTGTAAAATACTTAAACGTCTCTCTGCCTGCTATGCTGCAATACTGCTGGTGGATCAGGAATGAGAAAGGTTCCAAAAACAGAATATGAGCAGCTGTAGACTAGGAGAAATGTGACGTGAGTGTCAACTTCCCAAGTAAGGCAACTGGCTGTGAAAAAGCAGGAGACATTGCCTTTCAAAGGGCAAAAAAATATCCTTGGAAATATAACTGGCATTTTGATCCTTTGAGAAGAAAATTCCAGCTCCTCCTATGTTTCTAACAACAAGTTTTAGGGGTTTTTTTTAGGGTTTTTTAGGGTAAAAAAATACAAAAATTTTGCAAAGTTCAAATTTTTAATGGGTTCCTATTAGATTTTAGAGTGAAAATATTAGCTCCAGCACCATTTTAGCTTGTAAGTTCTGGGGAAGGCTCCTCTTCGACTTTCTGAGTTAGTAAAGTCCCTCTATCTCCACTAAGCATCCCAGATTTAGAGACTTCAGACATCTCACGGCAATCAAAATTATTTCATTGATAATTTTGATCCTCCTCAGAACAGCAAGTTAAAAAGTTAAACTGCAGAGTGTCAGGGAGCCAGGGAGCATGTAAGAGTGAAGGATGAGGAGAAGTATTTGTACTATGCAGTTATATTAGGGAGCAGCATGGGTTATAAGGCACGTATTCTGTACAATGAGCATGAAAGAGCAATGGAGTAGAGAACAGTGAAAAATGAAAAATGGTATAATGTGCAGCAGTATGGGGAAGGGTTGAAAGGGTAGCAGCTATGTTAAATAAAGAGCACTAACGTAAGAAGGGAGCAATTGATAGAAAAGGAGAAACAAACCAAACTTGAAAAGACACCATTCTTCAGCAGGAGGAATCCCTCTCCATTCTTTTCCATTCCTTGTCTCTCAGATATGTCCAGTTCATAGGAGGGTTCATGAGCTCTGCCAACAAGTATTTCCTTGCTGGGCATCAGGTGAACTTCTACTTGTTCACAGACAATCCTGAGCAGATCTCTCACCCTCAGATGGCCCCTGAGAAAAAACTCTTCGTCATCCCTGTCCAGAATCACTCACAGTGGCAGGATATCCATATGGACATCATCAGCAGATATATCCACAGCCAGTTCCAGTATGAGGTCAACTACCTCTACTCCATAGACATTGATGTCCAGCTATTTGGACACATTGGTGTGGAGATCATTGATACACTGATACACATCAGCTCCTGGCAGTACACTGCGCATCATGACAAAATCATGAGACATGCACTGAGTCACAAGCTGCTATCCCTAAGGGAGAAGAGGACTTCTATTATATGGCAAGCTTCTACAGGGGAAGCGTACTTGAGGTCTACAAACTAACCAGAGCCTGTTTTAAAGGGGTCACGAAGGAGAGAGAAAATGGCATTGAGGCTAGGTGGCATGATGAGAGCCACCTCGACAAGTATCTCCTGTATCACAAGTCCACGCCCCTGCTCTCCCCAGAGTACTACTGGGATGAAGAACTCAGCCGGCCCCACATCATCCAGGTGAAGAGGATGTGCTCTGTGCACAAGGACAGCAATAACTAAGCTTCTAAAACAAATAAAGCAAGAAAGAAAACAGGTCATCAGTGTCAAGGCAGTAAAACAAATACGGAGGTTATAAAGTCATTAATTTACCTGTCTGTCATTCTGCATTTACAATGCTAATAGGAAAGGACAAATTATGCTGTTTATTGAGATATTTCTCTATTAACCTGATTTTCATTGAGGAGTACAGGCAATAAGAAAGCAATGAACTGTATGCCTATTTCTCTTTTCACTCATCTTTGCTTTGTAGTCACGATACTACTGTCTTCAGTGCTCATGACTCCTGAAAAACCAGGATCAATCTCAATGTGGGCCATGCTGTCCCATCATGTGTTCTTGCCTCTAGATTTTATAATCATTTAGAGTTATTAGTTCAAGCACTTCTTTCTTTTCTTCTTCCTTACCCTCTAATATATTCAACCCTATTGCTCTAGCCTTTGCTTGAGTTGTGCCTTTTCCAGCCTCTCACAGACCAATTTGCCGTAACACAGTCAACTGTACCCACTCATTCACAACCAGCAAAGTTAATAATCCCAACAAAACATATTTCAATGCTGTCTTAATCATCTTATCTTAAGAGCTCTTGATGTATTTGAGGTGCCAGGAAAAAAATAAATCCTAATGCATAAGTGCCAGTCCAATTAATGGGTAGATATGGACCTTTAAGATAAATACCCCTCACAATCATAGAATGGTTAGAGTTTGAAGGCACCTTAAAGATCATCTAGTTCCAACTCCCTTGCTCTGAGCAGGGACACCTTCCACTGGATCAGGTTGCTCAAAGCCCCATGCAACCTGGCCTTGAACACTTCCAGGGATGGGTCATCAACAACTTCTCTGTTCCAGTGTCTTACCACTCTCAGATAAAATAATTTCTTCCTAATATTTAATATAAATCTACCCTCTTTAAGTTTAAAAACATTACCCCTTGTCTTATCACTACACTCCCTGGTAACAAGTCCCTCATCATCTTTCCTGTAGGCCTCCTTTAAGTACTTAAAGTCTGCAATAATGTTTCCCCAGAGCCTTCTCTTGTCCAGGCTGAACACCGCCAGCTCACTCAGCATGTCTTCATAGGAGAGGTGCTCCAGTCCTCTGATCATCTTTGTGGCCCTCCTCCAGACTCACTCAAACAGGTCCATGTCCTTCTTACATGGGGGGTCCCAGAGCTGCACACAGCACTGCAGGCGGGGTCTCAGCCGAGCGGATTAGAGATACAGAATCACCTCCCTCAACCTGCTGGCCACACTTCTTTTGATGCAGCCCAGGATACAGTTGGCTTTCTGGCCTGCAAGCACACATTGTCAGCTCATGTCCAGCTTTTCACCTACCAGTACTCTCAAGCCCTCCTTAGCAGGGCTGCTCTCAATCCCTTCACCCCACAGCCTGCATTGATACTGGGATTTGCCACATCCCAGGTGCAGGACCTTACATTTGGCCTTGTTGAACCTCATGAGGTTCACATGGGCCCACTTCTTGAACCTGTCCAGGTCCCTCTGGATGGCATCCCATCCCTCAACTGCACCACTCAGCTTGATGTCATCCGCAAACTTGCTGAGGTTGCCCTTGGTCCCACTGTCTATGTCATTGATGAAGATATTAAACATAATACCTTAAACATAAATATCTTAAACATATTCAATATATTAAACATAACATCCTGCCCTGCGGGATACCACTCATCACCAAACTCCATCTGGACATTGAGCCATTTATAATAAAATTATAATTAAAAATACATTCATTAGAAGTCAGACAATTTGCTCTAAAAAACCACACATAGCCTCTGGCTAGTCATAAATATAAGATCATTAAGTATTTCTACTATTGCAACTGGGACAACTCTGATCCAAAAACAAGTTGCAGGTACAGCCAGCTTCTTAAATTACTTCACTTATAAAACTGAAAGTGAATAAAAATAAGTTCAGATCCAAGCAAGACCTGACAAATTCTGAGGCATAATACATATTATTCTCATATGCCTGGGGCCTATTACTGGCACTGACAGCTCCAAATAGTCTGGACTGCAGCAGAAGGGGTGAGTAGTTTTGTTTGAGTGTCTCTACCCAAGGCGATCTGTAAAGATTCTGTGGATGCTGAGTGAAATTAATGTGTGAGGATAACTGAAGCATATCTAAGTTAAGATTGCTGGGCCAGGACTGGACATAAACAGACGGACAAGGGGAAGTCAGTGTGTTAATATGTATCTTGAATTTTCTGCATCTTTCAGGGCTCAGTCTGTTCACTTGAGGATTAATTCCTAACCATGACAGAGGATGAACATAGGGCTATTAAGATAAGAAGAAACTGGAGCAATGTGTTACAATGAATCCATTATTTTGGCACTGTTGTTAAATTTCCCAATTAAAACATCGTATGGAACATCATGACAGAAATAGATCAGGGAAAAGCCTGAAGACTAAGGCCAGCTTAGGATAGTGATCTAATTTATTCTAGGCAGGTTAGACTTGAAGGATCAAATTGAAATTAAGATTTAACACTGAGATATGAAAGTGGTACAGCATAGTGTCAAAAATGGACTTGTCAAGGGAAGTAATTTAACAAAGGTGGATCAAGGCAGGACATGGAATTAGGAAGAATTTGGTTGTCCTTTTCTATGGAAGTATTCAGTCTTTACCTGCTTATTGGATCACTTTAAAACCCAACCATTTTCATGATCATTTTCAAACCCATCTGAGGGTTTGATTTCTCAAAACAGAGGGGTCACAATTCCCTAGGTCATTCTAAGAGTTATGGGAAGCTTTGCTGCAGACAAAGAAAACTGTCTCTGATCATTCTCTGTAGGCTGTTGGTCTTGAGGATAGTCCATCAACCCTCATCACAGTGTCGCACTTTATTTTTTCTAGGATGTCAGTAGTACAATGAGCTGTGAGGTGTGGAATGAGGGAAATGGATCTGTGAAAACTGTCCCATATGCTCTGCCCCAGGAATAAGCCTCTTGCTGAATGACAATCCAACCTCTGCAATCAGCTGAACAGCACAAGTCAGAACATGACTAGGTCTAGCACAGCTAGACCTGACCTGTATACTTATAACATAAGAATAGGCCAGGCTATGCAGAAGGTTGAGGTGGCTGGGACAGTCTCTCTCAAAGGTTCGTTTATCTGGGTTTTCATGATATCTGTTACAAATGTGTTGCTCTTTGCTCTGTAAATCTGGCTTGGTAATCACAGCCTTCTGATGCTGTTATCCATTTTATTGCAAATGTATTAATTAAGAGTGATTTCCAGTGTTTGAAAATAGAGCAAGAAAAGTAACACCATACTCGAGCCTGGTTTGTCTGAGAGGTGGGCAGTAAAACTTTCATGAAGATGGCCCAGAAGCGAGGAATCTGTGTGATACTGACAGATGTCTGATAAAGATTAATGGACAAGTGAAGCTGACACTTTCTGGTGAATTGAGTTATTTTAGTTAGGCCAAAGTAATCAAATCACTTAAGGTGAACAGAACAGGCCACGGATTGAGTTATAAGAGTTAGTCAGTCTCAGTATGAATTGACCCATTTGTATCACTTTAGAAAGCATAGACTGGAATGGTGCAATCAAATAATAGTGTTAAACTAGATGAGGGGAGCGATGCAAGATTCTTTTTGCAGCTTTTCCCCTGTGCAAGATTTAATCCTCTGTTGCTGATTTCTCAGGCATACTCTGTGCCGCTGCCAAACCGGTTTTACACGTGAAACTCAACCCCTTGGGAAGCTGACACTGCAAGTGTCTCACTCCCACTTTTCAGTGAAGAACAAAGACCCCCAAAGGTTCTACAGTCCCAGTCTCTTGCAACATCCTGTCTGAGGGCTGGAAAAATCTCTTATCCATGCCTGCTCACTCCATCTAACTTCCTTGCTCAGTGCCTCTGGAGAGTGGAGACAGGTTTTCCACCACCCTGAGAGGCAGGATTGAACACATAATGCACAGAGAAAAGCTGAGTTGGTGACTCTGACTAAGGACTACCAAACATGCTGCCTTAGCAGCTGGCACCATATTAAGGTAAGAAAACTGGCTGATCTTTAAAAATGAGAGCTCCATTCAAATTACTTGAATGTTGTCCTAAATGTCCTAATGTCCTAATGTCCTAAAGTTAAACCTGTCCACAACAGAAGGTAAATGGGGGGTGGGGGGGTGGGAGGTGTCATGGCAAGATGGTCTGTGTCTGTATGAACAGAATATACTTCATCATTATTGCAGTGCCACTGAAGCAGTTTTAGGCATCAGATCAGCATGAATGAAAAATACTGGGGTACGGTATAAACTCAGACAGAGCAGGCAGAATTAGTAAATTACAGAGGATTGAACAGGTTGGAATACTAGGATAGCTTGAATGGAACAGAGCAGGCAACAGAGAAAGCATGATGGGATAGGTCAGGTACTGACCCAGTGTGGATGTCACATAGGCTTGATGCTGGTCATCATGATGCATGTTAGATTAGACTTAACTTGGCAACACAGGAAGGGGTTTAATATGGGTGGACCAGACCACGGCAGTGGGTTAAAAGAATCATAACATCATAGAACTGTTTAGGTTGTAAGAGACCTTTAAGATCATTAAGTGAAACCATAAACCAGCAAAAAGGTCTCTCCTCAGCCCCCTTTTTTTTCAGGCTGAACAAACCCAGCTCCCTCAGCCACTTCTCAAATGACTTGTGCTCCAGACCCCTCACCAGCTCTGTTGCCCTTCTCTGCACACGCTCCAGCACCTCAGTGACCTTCTTGTAGAGAGGGGCCTAAAACTGGACACAGCACTCAAGGTAGAGCCTCACCAGTGCCGAGTAAAGGGGGACGATCACTGCCTCAGTCCTGCTGACCACACTATTTCTGATCTAGGCCAGGATGCTGTTGGCCTTCTTAGCCACATGGGCACGCTACTGGCTCATATTCAGCAGGCTGTCGACCAACACCCCCAGGTCGTTTTCCACTGGTCAGTTCTCCAGCTACTCTTCCCCGAGTCTGTAGCACTGCATGCGGTTGTTGTGACCAAAATGCAGGACCCTTCACTTGGCCTTATTGAACATCATACCGTTGGCTTTGGCCCATCCATCCAGCCTGCCCAGAACCCTCTGCAAAGACTTCCTACCCTCAAAGCAAGTCAACACTCCCACCTAACTTGGTGTTGTCTGCAAATTTATTAAGAGTACACTCCATCTCCTCATCCAGATCACTGATAAAGATATTAAAGAGAACTGGCCCCAATACTCAGCCCTGGGGAACACCACAAGTGACCCAATCCACCAACCGGATTTAACTTCATCACCACAACTATTTGGGTCCAGCCATCCAGTCATTTTTTTTAACTGGCAAAGAATATGCCCATCCAAGCCATGAACAGCCAGTTTTTCCAGGAGAATGCTGTGTTAAACAGTGTCAAAGCCTAGGTAAGCCTGTCCAAGTCCCTCTGGATGGCATCGTGTCATCATGTGTCAAGCACACCACTCAGCTTGGTGTCATCCACAAAGATGACTTCAATGTTCACAATTACTCACTGCCAACTGGCTTCAAGATTGAGGCCCACCTTCAAGCATGCTTAGCTCATGACATCCAGATCAAAAGAAAGTCTGGAGTCGCCTTTGTCTCATTTGTAGAAACTTGCAGTGGTTCTGTACGGGCCATTTGTGTAAATTCTCTGTCCTTCAGTGGCCTTCTTCACAGTAACAGCTTGTAGGACATTTTGGGCTCTGAAACTCAAGACTGAGCTGAATGGGCATGGGATAAATAAGGTTAATGAGATTAGGTTAATCTTACAGCTTCTGCTACCTGTAGGACTCCTTTACTCTTTGATATCTGAACTCTTGGTCATACACTATACCGCCTTCAAATCCAGTAGCTTTTATTATCTATTATTATAGGAGGTTCATCATGGCCAGTCATTTTCCTCTGGTGTTTAACAGGATGAATTAAGTTCTGTGGTCTACATTTAGTTCCATAGGTAAGATGATATGGCAGTTGCCAGTAGTAAAGGAAACTCCATCAGTCTGACTGAAATTGCAGCTCATACCAGTGAAGGACCTTTGGAATCAGGTTCTGGGGGTAGCTGGTGTGAACCATTCACTGTAACCTACTTTCCTGAAATACTCTGGCCATGGGGGAAAAAGTAATCTTGATTTACTTTTTTCTTTCAGAAGGCTGGGAGAGTTTGTCATACCCACCGCAGGCAAGCATGCGTGTGCTAGAAGAGAGCAGTAATAAATGGTGACTTGTATGGCATCTCTTCCCTAGAGTACTCAGCCCATTGCTGCCATTTGAACTTTCAGTCGTTGAATCTGCACCAGATTCAACCTTAGCTTATGACACACACAACACAGGAGCTACAGCAGCAGGTGCTTCTAATCCTGCTATTGAGAAGTGGCCTTTATTGCAGAAGAGCCATACAACTCAGTTTTGACTGTGCCCTCCCAAACCAGAGCAGCTGATCTGGTAGCAGACTCTTCTCCCTGCTTTACATGTAGTTAGTAACTTCATCTGCTCTCTCTGGGAGATAAAGATAAATTTTTTTCCCCTAATGGGAAGAAAAGGTTAGGGTTCCCCTAACCACTAACTGGGTCTGTTCAGCCTAGATAAGAGAAAACTGAGGGGATCTTTTCAATGCCTATAAATACTTAAAGGGTGGGTGCCAAGAGGATGGGGTCAGGCTCTTCTCAGTGGTGCCCGGTGACAGGACAAGGGGCAACGGACACAAGCTTGAACACAGGAAGTTCCATCTCAACATGAGAAAAAACTTCTTTACTTTGAGGGTGCCAAGAGAAATGGTGGAGTCTCTGTCTCTGGAGATATTAAAAACCCGCTTTGATGCGTTCCTCTCCAACCTGCTCTGGGTTACCCCACTTTGGCAGGGGGTTGGACTAGATGATCTTCAAAGGTCCCTTCCAACCCCTACAATTCTGTGATTCTGTAAGGTGGATTGGACACAATATGGACAGTACGGTACTGAGTATGGACAAGAATTCTTCCACAGTTCTCCCTTATGATCCATGTTAGTTAACTGGGATCGCAGCAAAATAGTTTTCCAGATGGATATTAAAAGCAAACTAAAATAAGCAAAAGCTCTCTACCTGTTTGGTTTAATTCAATCACAGTGTTGAGTAGAGAGCATGTATGAGTCAATTAGACCAAACATCTCTCCGTGTCACTGTGCAGGCTGGATGTTGATGGTGCAAGAGTGAAGCAAAACTGGTTTCAGGTATACTTTTAGCATGAGTAAGCCAGAACAATGTGTCATCAAAATTTTAATATAACAGAGGAATTAATAATTGGGTGGACTAGGGTGAGGCAGGAATAAAGGACATGCTTGAACTTGCTGCCTAGGCTGGTGCTTAGTGGGAATATAGGGACTGTGCTACAGCTAAAATAGATAGGCTAAGAGAGGTCCATCACATCCAGAACTGTGATTTTAACAGAAAACAAAGTGGGAAATGCTGTGTGGATGAAGCAGTTCATGTGATTGAGAAAAACAGTGGCAAAGCTGTGTGAGACACAAGAGGGCAGTGAACAACAAGCAGATTGGTGAAGAGAGCTAAAGCAGTGCATTAGATAGGAATGAGCAGTGAGGGCAGTGATCTAACTAGACTGGCCATGCCATCAAAGTGGTATAAGGGATCCAGCCTCTGCTTTCTCCTCCTGACCATGTGGTTTCAAGTCACATTCCAACCTGTTTAGACTATGAAAGCTGACACAAGAGGAGTCTTAGAAGTCACATACTCCTGAAGTTTAGCAGGGTATTTTGGTGAACAGTGATCCTCCTCTCACTACAAACACACACACGCTCACACCCCCACACACCTGTTAAGCGTATTTTTATCTGGTGGATCGAAGGACTCGGGGAAATCCTCTTATGCCATCCTGCTAAAAGGAATGCTGTTACTTTTCCCTGCTCTCAGGCCCAGCCAGTAGCAACAGAGCACATATGGCAAACATGAGCACTGGCACAGGATACCAAATACAGATATGGCTGCACATTGATCAAAACAGTGAGGACACTGCCTTTACTGGCACCTGCACAAACACAGGCAGCGCTCATATATATATGAACAACAGAGAAAGTTTGATCTTCTTCCTGCTGATCAAGCTTAAAATATGCTGTTGGACTATACATATAAGCTAATTCACTTAACCTACACATATACTTCTATTCGTGGGTATCTCTTGATCTCTAGCCAAGACTTCAAGTCCCTCAGTACCTATCACAGATCCTGGGCCTTTTATCCACTCTCCAGCACAGACCCTGGGTCCTCTCACATTTAAGTTTCCTAACCTCCAGTTAGTTCAACTAAAAAGTCACTAGCAGAACAGGCACTTACACACACAAACAGATGAACACAAACAAGCTAGACTGCAAACTTACACACATACAGGAAGCACTTAGAACAGATTGTCATGACTGGGGAAAGGTCTGGCCAAGCAAGTACACTGACCAGCAGACTCCTTAGACACTATTAGCCATTTTTACCCGTCCTTCTCTACATCCTTTTCATAGTCACAAACTTTTCCTCCTCAATTCACCTCAATTTGGCCTCTCCCTACCTTCGATAATCCTCTGGAACATGCTACAATGAACTTCATGTATTCCCACATTCCTCTAAAACACCCTCGATGTCCAAGTGGAAAACAGTGACTAGTGATGTTCATCAGGGGTCAGCACTGGGACTGGTGCTGTTTAATATCTTTGTTGATGACATGGACAGTGGGATTGAGTGCACCCTCAGCAAGTTTGCCGACAGCACCAAGGTGTGGTCAACACACTGGAGGGGAAGGGATGCCATCCAGAGGAAGCCGGACAGGCTTGAGAGGTGGGCCCGTGTGAACCTCATGAGGTTCAACCAGGCCAAGTGCAGGGTCCTGCACCTGGGACGTGGCAATCCCAGGCACAAATATAGGTTGGGTGGAGAATGGCTGGAGAGCAGCCCTGAGGAGAAGGACTTGGGGGTGTTGGTGGATGAGAAGTTTAACATGAGCCAGCAATGTGTGCTCACAGCCCAGAAAGCCAACTGTATCCGGGGCTACATCAAAAGAAGTGTGGCCAGCAGGGTGAGGGAGGTGATTTTACCCCTCTACTCCACTTTTGTGAGACCCCACCTGGAGCACTGTGTCCAGATTTGGAGTCCTCAACACAGGAAGGACATGGGCCTGTTGGAACTGGTCCAGAAGAGGTCCAAGAAGATGATCAGAGGGCTGGTGCACCTCTCCTATGAAGATGGGCTGAAAGGAGCTGGGTTTGTTGAGCCTGGAGAAGAGAAGGGTTCAGGGAGAACTTCTATTGGCATTTCAGTACTTAAAGGGGGCCTACAGGAGAGATGGGACTTTTGATCAGGGAGTAAAGCCATAGAACAAGGGTTAACAGTTTTAAACTGAAAGAGGGGACATTTAGATTAGACATTAGGAATAAATTCTTTACTCTGAGAGTAGTGAGGCACTGGAACAGGTTGCCCACAGAAGTTGTGGCTGCCCCGTCCCTTGAAGTGTTCAAGACCAGGCTGAATGGGGCTTTGAACAGCTGGGTCTGGTGGGAGGTGTCCCTGCTGATAGTGAGGGGATTGCGACAAGATGATCTTTAAGGTTCCTGCCAACCCAAACCATTCTATGATTCTATGTTTATATGATCCAGTAACTTCTAAACATCCCATACTAAATTGTCATTTATCAGTGAGACCCATTCAAATCCTGTCACAATCTTGCTTCCTTCTTATCAATTACAAAGTTACTGTTTTAATGTCTTGAAGGCTACATGTGAATTATTGCTATTTAGTTTTGGGCTTTTTTACTATATCCATTATCTGTCATTCATTATAGTATGCATACATTCATATTTAATTTATTACTTCTATTTATTGTTGAATAATTGTCCTTTTAAGCTGAATAGCCTGTGACTGGATGCCCCAGTACACAAGCACGCACACACTCCTCCTCCCTAGACTCTCCAGTATGAAGTGGCATTTCTCACAGCTGGAATATCTTCCATCTAATCTTCACAGAAGGAGTAATCACAGATTGTCTGCTGTTCTCTTTGCCTCTAGGGACTACAGATAAACACTGTGTGGAAGCAAAAGCAGCTGATCAAAGCTGTAAGTAAAGTAAATCCCATATGGTCTTTTCTCCACTAGGAGCCAGATTGACCTAGACAAGACAGCTCAAGTAGAGTTTTCAGAAAAAGCTCAAGGAAGCAGACTGAAACTTTGATTCCATATCCCTTGGACAACTTCAATTGCCTCATAATGAACTGATATTAACAAACTGAATACAAATTGTGAGAGCACAATACCAAATCTGAATGCATAATCAAGATTTTTTTGGGGCCAATATTGGCTACGAATATCTATATTTCTCCTCTGGCATTTCTGCCACCCCAGTGTTCCATGGTGTAAATTACTACTGTTCAATTATAATTAACTAGCAGTTTGTCTTATTTTTATTGGTGGGTGTTGTGGGTTAACTGTGATGGGAAGATAAGCACTACACACTCACTCACTTCACCTCTACCATGCCCATTGGTATGGAAGAAGATGAAAGGAAGAATAAAACCGAGAAAACTTGGGGGTCAAGATAAAACAAAGAAATAAACAAGAAAATAAGTGAAGGATGAGTGGAAGTAGAGGGAAGAAAATGAAATAAAACAAGTGATGCAAAGCCAGTCAGTCACTACCACCTGTGGGCAGACCAATGCCCAGCCAATTCCTGAGCAAAAGATGACTAATGCCCCCTAAAGCCCTCTCTTTTCCCTTTTATGTCTGAGCATGACATCATATGGCATAGAATATCTCTTTGGTTACTTCGAGTTATCTGCTCATTTGTGTTCACTCCCAGTGTATCCCCTGTTCACTGGGAAGAGAAGGTAGACATGAACATGACACGGAGTGAAAAACAGAGAAGCCCTTGATGGTGTGCAAACACTGTTCAGCAAAAGCTAGAACATTAATGCATTACAGTACTGTTTTGGTCAAAAATCTAAAACGCAGCACCATGTGAGATCCTATGAAGAAAATTAACTCTGTCCTAGCCAGACCCAGTACAGTAGGGTAAGTGCTTTGTAGCTTTCACTGGAATGAAGGCCCTGACCCTTGCAAATCTCTGTCACTGTTATCCTATGACAATGAAGACAAAGTGCGTGCTGAAGTATAGACAGTACTCTCAGTCTGGCATAAGAGCTCAGACAGTATAACTTTGAAAAGAAAACCTCCTTCCTGCTGTGCTCAGTTCACAATTATCTCCTGTCCCAGAGCAGTTTTCTAGCCTTTGGTCAGCGGTTCCACACAACATTTCTGGACTAGAACAATCTGTGCCACCAGATGAGGCCAGCAGAGGTGGTTTATCATGGAGTGAGAAATGAAATTCTTGACTTAGGGGACATTGAAGATACTGATGGGGGTACTGTGGAAAGGCCAAAATATTGTTATGATGTTCAAGGAGATGGATGCACAAGCGTCCAAGGAGATCCAAACAGGAAGCATGTTCTCCTTCCCCTAAGTCTCTCAGAAATTCCTGCCTTCCTGTGCAAATGCACAGTTCTGTGTATCAGTGTTCTAGATTGTCATTATTCCCATGATAACTATTACAAGGAACCTCTTATCAGTTACAAGGTGCATTCCCCTCTCTTTTCTGGTAAATATAATGACTGCTGAGTTTCAAAGGACTCTATCCTGGTAAGCAGATCAGTGTTGTTATGACCTCTACCACCTTCAGACATGTTGGGTTCTTTTTTTCCTGCCAACAAGTGATGCTAAAGCAGTTTTGAATCTGCAGGCTATTGTGCTTAGCAGTGGCCTCACGCATAGTGAAAAGAACTGTGTTTCATTTTACTATCTAGTACTGAGGATAAAGTCTGAGGAGCTGGCAAACCTCTTGTCTCCATGGCAACCACTGCAACACAGGCTGCCTGCAGATGTTGGAGGAGAAATTCTTTATACCATAGTTAGCAGTATCATAGCCAAGCTGTGAGAGGAGAAAGAGATAACAGATAAATTGTCCTTAGTGCTGGACTTAAGAGGGGTAAGACTTCTCAGGCCAGGTTTCAAAGTGCACTCAGAAAACCAGTCTGACTTCAATATCCCTTTTTCTTTAACTACTTTTGGACACTATTCAATAGCAATAAACACTTATTTGTAGCACTGAAAATTGGAAATAGCATCCTAAATTCAAAGGGAAGAAGGTCTCACACTGCTGAGAGACTGACAATTCATAACAACTGAAGAATGACAGAATTCCTTGGTTGAAGATGGTACAGGCCAGTACCAGCCTCATTATTTTATTCTACTTTCTGAAAGTAATTCACTACATGCAGGTGAGCTATTGAGAATGGTTCCTGCTCAGTGCTAGGTCCTGAAAAATACTCAGGAACTGGGAGGACTACCTAACTCTAGCTGGTTTTAGAAGACAATTGCATGTCAAGCATATGGCAACACAGTAAAAGTACACAGTTTCATTGTAGAGAACAAACTATATAAATGTAGATAGCGTACCTAAATCAACATACAGTATAAATAAATCAACATGGTCTCAGGAAGGAAAACAGGGCTAGAAGACCATGGTCTGTTAGTTATCATTATTCCTGTGAACTGAGATGCCAGGATGAAGTGCTAAGGATTAGCTCAGCTGCTTTTTCTGAGACCATGTGTCTAGAATAAAGCAGCAGCACTAAGATGGAATTCAGTAGGAGTTTGCAGTCTCCACCTTCTTCTGCCCCCTGCTCTTTGCTTTCATACTGAAGAGAACTGACAGCAGTTTGAGTGACAGCCAGGCCTGACCTCTTGCAGCTTGCAGTGGCCTTTGTTAGAGAACATTGACTACCTCTTTCCCCCATGAAGTTACTATTTTGGAGTTGCAGCTCTGGAGACTAATATATCTCTCATTTCCATGATATAGCCAGCTATGGCTCTTTCCAGGCCATCGCTCCTGCTCTTCTCTGGGCCTAAGAGTAAGGTAACATCCTGCTCCTTCCACTAGCATAAGCAAAATTAGTGCTCCATTAACAACACAGAAAACAAACCTTCACCAGAAAATATTGCTGTTGGGAGCCTGGGAGAGGTAAGAGGAAACCCGGGTTAAAAGAGTTTTACTCTGAGTACACTGAGCAAATGCATGAACCTTAACAGCTCAGTCTGCAGGTTAATTACTCCTGGGACTTAGCATAAGGCATTCCTCAAGAAAGCAAGAGACACCCCTGACTCTGTAAAGACCCCACTCTATTTCAACCCTCTGACAGATGCAGATCCTGTCTCTGTACTAGCTATTGACAAACATTCACAAGCTGTGCCAACAAACTGCAGTATCAGTGGCTAGAGATTAAATTCCCCTTAACCAATGAAAGGTGTTTCAGACGTATTACATTGACTGGATTATCAAATCAGGCATTTCCACTCACCATTTCCAGTCACTTATCTCTTCTAGTTCCTGCCTTTCATAGTACAGGGAAATATCAGAGTTTTCACATGAGTGAATCAGTTGAAGAGAGTGTATGTGCTATTATATGAACTTGATTCATGAGACATGATCAGTTCCTTGAAAACATCTTCAAAGGCTATCATAGAATCACAAAATGGATAGAGTTAGATGGGAACTCTGGTCATCTAGTTCACTTTTCTCTGCTTAAAGTGAGTCAACTAGGGAAGGCTGGAACATATTCTGCTGGATCTCCAAGGATGGAGGCTCCACTCCACTCCTCTTTTGGACAAGTTATTTCAGTGTTTGATCAACCTCATTTTAGAACCTTTTTTCTTGTTCCCTGGGAATCTTAGCCCTATTAAGGACTGAACAGGATCCTACACATACTCCTTCCCCCGCCTTGTAAATTTATTATTCTTTGATTTTATGACTCAATTTCAGGAGTATAACAGCGTGGCCCAATGAGACCAAGTAAGGGCCAGGTACCTATATGCTCTCAATTAGAACATTTTTCACACTTTCTATGAACATCAATGTGTTTGCTTTAATGCAAAAGAACTCCTTTGCTCTGAGTAAAGTCATACCTCTTAATTCTAGAAAAATAGATAGTTACAGGTTTGGCTGTACTTTAACTTTAGTAAGTATGGAATAGCCTGACTCGACGCAATCCATAATGACACCTCTGCTTTTGGATAGACAGCATAAATTAATAGAGAGTTTGAACTCAGTTGCTACACTGAATTCTGATGAAAAGGAATAGAGAGGTACCTGGTAACAAGTATGATTGCTAAAGTCATGTTTCATTTATCTGTGCTGAACACAGTTTACAGAGCTCCGGTTTCATTAGTAACCAACTATCACAGAATGTGGGCTGCCAGCCAGCCCAACTCCCATGGGGTTGGTGAGAATAATTCTCCTAGAAATACCAGAAGATAAGGCTTGGACTGAAAACAAAGGGATCTAAAGTTGTCCTCTCATCCCTTCAGCTCTTCTGTGAGCCAGAGCTTGGACTTCTGGTGGTGTTATGCAAAGTCCCAGCTGTTATTAGTGTTCATCAAATGAGGTGGTGCCTGAACTGAATGCAGCATTATGATTTTTATATTTATTTGAATCTCCAGATTTCTGGAGGAAAGTCTATCAAAACAGAGGTAGAGATTGATACAGATCAATGTCCTGGAGAAAAAGGAACCAAATTAAAATAGTTACCTTAGGTGACTTAGTCAAAATCAACTGGTTACAGTGGACTGATCAGGCCAAGATCGGTTATCAAGAGTAGAATGCATTGTAGCTGTATGTGCTCTACTGAGCTGAGTCAGCCTGAGGAGCCAAAACAGGGCAATGTGTTAATTTGACTGAGTCAGGCCAGACCACTGGTAATGCAGTAATAGAACAAACACAGAGACAGAACACTAAATTAAACTGCTCTGATGAAGGTTCAACACATCAAGCCAGCACTCTTGTGTGAAGGTAAAGCCCAGATGGTGTTTCAATATGGACAGACAATCCTTAAAGTACAGAGACTCTAGTAAACAGTCCAAATGATGAGTGGGCCAAGACAAGATACTGCACTGTTAGAGGTAAAAAAGGTCAGAGCTGCAGATTATCCTGCATGAGTAAAGGTGGGACTTCCTAGGGTAATAGGTTCAGAAGGCCTCACCAGGCCATGTATAATGGTTGTCAAAAATACTGGAACAATGGGATAACATTGAGTTATAAAAGGGTTTAAAGTTAATTGGTCAAGACAGTTTTGTAGCTTATTTTTCAGCTAGCTAATCCAGTGCAGAAATAGATCAATAGACAGTAAAGGATTATCTCAATTCTTTGCATAAACAGCTGCTTTTAGTATTCCTGCAAATGAAAAGTGAAATCACAAATTCAAAGCAGAATGTATAACCCCATGGGGATTTACATAGAGCTTCCTGGTTAATTGACTTTAATGGGTGAGAATTCCAGCTGGGGTAAATGAGCATTTCTGATTGCCTTTAAAGTGATATAGCATTTGTGTCAACTGCCACAAGTCTAATGCTCAGGATACATTGAATTGTTTCTTTAATATTGCTGGGAGTAGATGTCACTTAATGAGCACCAGAACAGTTCCAGCGGAGACAGTGAAGCTGATTGTTTTGACTCAGACATCCTTGCAAGCGTGTGAGAATTAACAGGTACTGGATGACTGGAACCTGCCAGCAATAAGGTTGTTAAGAAACACCAGTCTAGTGTGAAAAAGGACAGATCAAATGTGATCACTTTGCTTGGAGTTTCTGAACTTTGTTCCCAGTTCTTAATTTAATTTTACTGCTGCAACTCTGGAAAATCTGAACAGATCATTGAAGTTAGAGACACCTGCTATAGGTTTTAATGTGTCAAAGTTGCAATTCAACACTGGCTGCTACAAGTATGATGGAGAATTGACCTAGTATTTATGGTATCTGACACCAGGTTAATTTTATCCTGTTATCAGATACTATCATTGGTGTGCTGAACTTATCTTACCTCTTGGTAAATCTTAAAGTTTGTTTCCTGTAAGACTCAGTGCTTGTCTGCAGCCTGTTCCCTGCACCACTTACAAAACTCCTTTGCTAACGCTGATTAACCGCAGAAAAAAATCACTGTGTGCAACAGAGCTAGGTCTGTCGTGTTGTATAAAGACCTAAAACTTCAAGTTACCTTCTCTGGGTTACCTCCAGGTCAAATACATACTATGGTAACTACATGCTGGGTAATTCAGTCTATCAGACTGAATGAAAGTCTCAGAGGGGTAGAATGATCCTGGCACATGAGTTGGCAGGGCTTGTCGAAAGGGCTTTAAACTAGGCTCGAAGGGGGAGTGGGTTAAACACAGGTACACTGGAGATGAGCGTAAGGATAGCCTTCGGCCTGCCATTTCACTTGAGGCGGATAACAACGATAATACCAGAAGGGTCTGTGGCAAGTGGCAGGATGACACATCAGGGTTGGAAGGATGGGGTGAGAGCAAGGCCCTCCAACCTCCATAGAGTAGCGAAGTCATAAGGATAAGTAATAGGCTGGCAACCACAGAAGGGACTAAACATGGTCAGGTGGGAAATAGGGCTTGTCGCCAGCAAAGAGTGGCAAGACAATCAGCCCAGCTGAAGTGCATCTACACAAACGCACACAGCATGGGCAACAAACAGGAGGAGCTTGAGGCCATTATACAGGAGGAAAACTATGATATATTTGCCATCACAGAAACATGGTGGGATGAATCCTATGACTGGAGTGTGGCCATCAATGGCTACAAGCTGTTCAGAAGGGACAGGAGAGGAAGAAAGGGTGGAGGTGTTGCCCTCTATGTAAAGAAGTGGCTAGAGTGTGAAGAGTTGTTGCTAAAGAATAGCCATGAGCAGGTAGAAAGCTTATGGGTAGGAATTTAGACTGAACATTAGGAAAGAATTTTTCACAGAAAGAATGGTAGGGCACTGGAATAGGCTGCCCGGGGAGGTGGTTGAGTCACCATCCCTGGATGTGTTTAAGAGACGTTTAGATGTGGTGTTGGGGGATATGATATAGGGAAGAACTTTGTAGTGTAGGGTAGATGGTTGGACTCGATGATCCCAAGGCTCTCTTCCAACCTGGATGATTCTATGATTCTATGATTCTATGAATTAGGGATCGGGACAACAAAGGGAGCCTCGTGGTAGGAGTCTACTACAGGCCACCTGACCAGGTGGAGCCTGTCAATGATGCCTTCTTACTCCAGCTTGAGGAGGCATCACGATCACAGGCTCTCATCCTGCTGGGGGATTTCAACCACCCTGACATCTGTTGGAAAAGCAACACAGCTGGCTGCAGGCACTCCAGGAAGCTCCTTGAGTGCCTAGATGACAACTTCTTGACGCAAGAGATTACGACCCCACTCGAGGACATGCATTGCTGGATCTGTTGGTCACAAATGCAAGCGAAATCATCAGGGATGTCAAAGTTGAAGGCAGCCTGGGCTGCAGTGATCATGCTCTAGTGCAGTTCACTGTCCTAAGAAATTTGAAGCCCACGAGAAGCACAGTTAGGACTCTGAATTTTAAGAAAGAAAACTTCCAGTTCTTCAAGGAGTTAGTAACTAGGACCCCATGGGAAACGGCCCTCAGGGACAAGGGAGCGGAACAAAGTTGGCAGATCTTTAAGGATGCTCTCTATAGAGCACAAAAGATCTCAGTCCCCACATGTAGGAAATAGGGCAAAAGACCACCATGGTTGAGCCGTGACCTGCTGGTCAAACTAAAGGGCAAGATTGGGCTACACAGAAAATGGGAGAAGGGACAGGCGTCCTGGGAAGAGTATAGGGACGTTGCCCGGCTGTGTAGGGATGAGGTCAGGAAGGCCAAGGTACAGCTAGAACTGAATTTGGCAAGGGATGTGAAAAAGAACAAGAAAGGTTTCTACAGGTACATTAACCAGAAAACGAGGGTCAAAGAAAACGTACGCCCCCGATGAGCAACAGTGAGGAACTTGTATCAATGGATGAGGAGAAGGTGGAAGTTCTCAACAACTTTTTTACCTCAGTCTTCACTGGCAACCCCTTTCCTCCTAGCTCCCATGTTGATGGCCCACAAGTTGGAGACCAAGGTGACAAAGTCCCTCCCACTGTAAGTGAGGACAAGGTACGTGATCATCTGAGGAATCTGAAGATATACAAGTCCATGGGACCTGATGAAATACATCCCAGAGTCCTGAGGGAACTAGCTGATGTAGTTGCCAAGCCACTTTCCATGATATTTGAAAAGTCGTGGTGGTCAGGTGAAGTCCCTGCGGACTGGAAACATCACACCCATTTTTAAAAAGGATAGAAAGGAGAACCCTGGGAACTACCGACCTGTCAGCCTCACCTCTGTGCCTGGGAAGATCATGGAACAGATCCTTCTAGATGCCATGCTTGGGCACATGGAGAACACGGAGATGATTCAAGATAGCCAACATGGCTTTACTAGGGGCAGGTTCAGCCTGACTAACCTAGTGGCCTTCTATGATAGAGTGACTGTGTCAGTAGATAAGGGACGACTTATGGATGTGATCTATTTGGACTTCTGCAAGGCCTTTGACACGGTCCCCCGCAACATCCTGCTCGCCAAATTGGAGGGGTACGGATTTGATGGGTGGACTGTTCAGTGGATAAGGATTTGGCTGGACGGTCACATCCAGAGGATGGTACTCAATGGCTTGAAGTCCAGATGGAGAGCAGTGACAAGTGGTGTCCCTCAAGGGTCTGTGCCGGTACTGGTACTGTTTAACATTTTCATCAACGATATAGACAGAGGGATTGAGTCCACCATCAGTAAGTTTGCCGATGACACCAAGTTGTGTGGTCTTGTCGATACACGAGGGGGACGGGACTTCATCCAGAGGGACCTGGACAGGCTGGAGAGGTAGGCCCAGGTAAACCTCATGAGGTTCAACAAGAGCAAGTGCAGGATTCTGCACCTGGGCCGGAACAATCCTCAGTGTAAATACAGACTGGGGGATGAGGTCCTAGAAAGGAGCCCTGAGGAAAGGGACTTGGGGGTGTTGATGGATGAGAAGCTGGACATGAGCCGGCAATGTGCACTGGCAGCCCAGAAGGCCAATCACATCCTGGGCTGCATCAAAAGAAGTGTTGCCAGCAGATCCAGAGAGGTGATTCTGCCACTTTACTCTGCTCTGGTGAGACCTCACCTGGAGTACTGTGTGCAGGTCTGGAGCCCTCAATATAGAAAGGACATGGACCTGATGGAGCGGGTCCAGAGGAGGGCCACCAAAATGATCAGGGGGTTGGAGCACCTCTGCTATGAGGACAGACTGAGGGAGCTGGGGTTGTTCAGCCTGGAGAAGAGGAGGCTCCGGGGAGACCTAATAGCAGCCTTCCAGTACCTGAGGGGGGCCTATAGGAAGGCTGGGTCTGTTTACAAAGGCCTGCAGTGACAGGATGAGGGGCAATGGTTTTAAGTCGGAGAAGGGGAGATTTATATTGGATATTAGGAAAAAGTTCTTTACCATGGGGGTGGTGGAACACTGGTACAGGTTGCCCAGGGAGGTGGTTGAGGCCCCTTCCCTTGATATATTCAAGGTGAAGCTCGACGAGGCCCTGGGCAATTTCATCTAGTTGGAGGTGTCCCTGCTGTCTGTGGGGAGGTCAGACTAGATGACCTTTGGAGGTCCCTTCTGGCCTGGACCAATCTATGAATCTACGAATCTATGAATCTATGAAAATAAAAATAAGCAGATTAGGTTGGATGGTTCAGGCCAATCTATGGGTCAGGGCTGTTCCCTTAGTAAGGGTTTAAAATAACTGTGTACTGCACTTCGCCAAAAATAGGGAAGGGGGATTAACATGGTTAAGCAAGATGAGAGAGTAAAAGGGGCTCAAGTAGGTGCATCAGACTGGGACAATGAATGACATTGGATGAAAAAAATTGAAACAGTGTGTTGGCGTGAATTTTTCAACAGCTCCCTGTGATGGTGTCCTCCCCCTCCCAAGCTGCCAACCTGATATTTATCTGCCATAACCCTGCCCAAGCGATAACCACCTGTGGTGGTCATAACGGGTGCATGTAGTCGTGATGGCTGCACCCAGCTCAATGTGGTTTTGGGGAGACAGATAACAATACAATAGCCAAGGGCTAACTTGAGCAATACTGGTACTGTGGTCAATATACAAATATGACAATAGGTAAATAATCTTACCCCTATAAATAGGGCACAGCCTAAGAGCATTTGAATTCTCCTGCACAACAGCGGACTGAATGCCAGGATCTCTCATTGAGTAGGGATGCCTCTCAAGGTTGCTTCTTGACATTCAGAGATTCCTTGCTGCAACCAGTCCTCAGTAAGTGACTAATAGCATGCTAGACTTTGAAATCTTAGCTAAGTGATATAAAAGATTGATTGTGCATATATAATCATTTAGACATAAAACTTTGACCAAGTCTGGGACTAGGGTTGGATCCAGCCGCACCTAGATTCGTCTCTGAGAAGGAGTTCAGAAAGCAAGGGGGTCTTGTCTGAAAACTGTCTGAAACTCATGATTCAATGGGAAGGTCTCCCTGACAGTTCTGTCTGACCCTCTCCTCTATGCAGTAAATAACCAAGTACCTTCCCATATCAAATCTTGTTAAAACATTGTTGCATTTACAATCAAACTTTGTTAAATCTCTGTTTTATATCAATAAATGTATCGCTGCTTCTCTCTGCAAGTGCATCTCTCTATCTCTGACACTCCCTGAGAAACTGAATCCTTTCCTAAGCTTTGCTCTGTCTCCAAACCTGTTTACTGGTGCCACCAAATAACAGATGTATCTGTTAAGATGCTGAGTAAATCCTCCTCCCTTAGATTTCAGTCCCTGCACTTAGGACCAAATTTTGGATAGTGCAGATGAGGGCTGTGCTCCTTTCCCTCTGGTGACCTTGGAGAGAGGCTCCCATACATTTCTGGTCTTGTCAGCGTTACAGCAGCCATGCCTGTGGCTTGTTATGGGCCCCACTGACCCAGACCCAAATGCTAAGCTGGCTTGATCTTGGACCTGCCTCATCACCATTAATTTGTCTGATGACCAATAGCTGAACTCGGCTACCGTCCCTGGACTTATCTTGTTTGTCTCGCTTAGGTACTGCAGCACTGAGTCATTACTGGTTAGGAAACTGCCCTACCAGCCATCCTGTAGGCAGCTGCCCCTGACAGGCACTCTGCAGGTCACTTGTCCCAGACGCTTAGGAATGGCCTTTTGCAGAATTACCTTGTCAGATTCATAAATTCCTAATGATAGCAGTTTCCATAATGTTTGTGTCCATAGAAAAAGCCTGTAACACAGGCTAGACAACCAGCCAACTCTATTCTTATAGGCTTTGTAAGAAAATTTCTGCACATAGAATGACACAGTAATTCCCAGGATGCAGATATATACAGAGAGGCCTTAGTTATCTTTCATGTCATCTGGGTATAGTCTTAGCTATGCCAGAGAGGGTGTCTCAGCCTTCCACAACAAATGCCATTTTCCCTGCATTCATGAAATGTAGAAGGAAAGAGACAAAAATACAGTGTTACTGAATGCGTATCTTTGTAGTGAGCTTACATATGAGCAGAAGACCAAGTTTTAACAGAGGTAAATTGGTACTATTCCTTGAGAGTCATGGGCAAATCACCACATGACATAAGTGAGTATCACTCCTTGGGAATGAAGTAGCTGTTTCTATGCCAAGGATGTATTATTATCACTTCTCTGACACAAAGTAAAAATCTCAGCTGGCATAAGGTCACATATCTTAATCTGAGGCCAATCAACATGCACAAATATCTGTGACACTACTGGAATGCAAGATGTTGATTTCAATATGCTTACTTCCGAGACGCTTTTGGGAATGCCAGGCCTCTACTATTGTACATGTGCTTTCCTTCATGAATTTTAGCTGCAACTGGTGTCACAAATTCAGTGTGTGAGAGAGTACATAATGCTTAGAACATAGTATCAAGGATACCTTAGAAGTTTATAGAAGCAGATTTTTAAATGAAGTAAATCAATGGTACTGTTCTAAAGTCATCAGAGACTACATATGGATATGTAATAATTACATGCATGTATGTATTATACACATACTCTGCATAGAGGAATCTTATGAAGTTCAACAACGAAAATGCCATTTCCTGCATTTGGGAAGAAGTAATCTCAGCCACCAGTACGGATTAGCGGCCAAACAACTGGACAGCAACTCTGCATGGGGGCCTGGGCAACAAGCCGACCATGAGCCAGCAATGCACCTTCACAGCAGAAAAGGCCAACAGCATTAGGAAGAGTATTTCCAGCAGGTCAGGGGAAGTGATCCTTCCCCTCTACTCAGCCAGATGAGGCCACATCTGGAGTGCTATGTTCAGTTCTGTACAAGAAAGATGTGTAGCTATCGGGCTGAGTTCAGCACAGGGCCACTGAGATAGATGATTAAGGGCCTGCAGTAACTTTCATATGAGTAGAAGCTGAGAGATATGACAATATTTAACCTGGAGAAAAGAAGGCTCAGGGGATCTCATTTGTGAGTAGTGTCCAGTGATGGGACAAGAGGTGAAGGGCACGAAATGAAACACATGAGATTCCATTTGAACATGGGAAAACACTTTCTAGCTGCAAGCATGATCAAAGCCCAGAACAGGTTGCCCAGAGAGGTTGTGGAATCTCTGACCTTGAAGATCTTCAAAACCTGACTGGCCGTTGTTGTGGGCAACATGATTTAGCTGACTCTGCTTGACTAAATGGTCTTAAGAGACCCCTTCCAAACCTAAAAGATTCTGTAATTCCATGATTCAGTATGCATAGAGACCTATAGTAACTGTACAATTTTCAACTAGAATTATGTCTAAATAATAACTATATTATTAAATGTTGTGTTTAAACCAATTTCTTGTTGCAGGTGATGAAAAACTGCTATGGGGAGGTGCTCTGCTCTACTCATTGCTAACAAAGAAAGAACTGGTGAAGGATTTGGAGGCTGAGGGCAGCTAACTTTTGCTGCAGAGTCCATGAGATTATGGAATTTAAAATCCTGAGAGAAAATGAGCAAAGTAAATCATGGAATGACAATCCTGCACTTCAGGAGAGAAAATATCTGCTTGTTCAGGATGTTTCTGACAGGATCTCAAAGGAGATAGCCCTGGATAATTCACCAAGGGGACCCATGACAGCTTGAAAGCCAAAATAAAATTACCCAACTGAAGCTAGCAAGGGTTGTGAAAAACAACAGGAAGAGCTTCTAAAATTACACTGACAACAAAAAGTCAATTGTGATTTTGCCATTGTTTTCAAGAGTAAGGTCTACTTTCATGCTCCTGTGGTCCTCCAGCTTTATAGCAGAACCTGTGGAGCGTTACTCACAGGAGGGAAAGATAGCATTCAGGAGCGCTTAAGATAGTTGGACATATACAAGTCCACAGCACAGCATGGGTGATTTGTGGGAGCTGGCCAATGTTGTTGTGAGACTACTCTCATCCTGGAAAAGTCATGGCAGTTTGAAGATGTTCCTTATGACTGGAAAGGCAAATATTACTCCCATCTGAAAAAAGAGCAAGAAGAAGCCATGGAACTACAGGACAAGTGGTCTCATCACAGTCCACATGAAGGTTATGGAGTAAATCCTCAAAGGCATTTCAAGCCATATGAAGAAGAAAAAGATGACTGGGAGAAGCTTGCATGGATTCACCAAAGGCAAATCATTCCTGACTAACCTAATTGCTTTCTGTGACAGAATAATTGGCTCTGGGCATAAGGAGAGTTCACTGGATGTTGCATACATTGACTTCAGTTGGGCCTTTGAAACAGTCTCCTGTCGTATAGTCAAATTGGCGGGGTATGAACTGGATGACTGGACAATACAGTGGATGGAAGATTAGCTGGATTAGCTTTAAAATATTGTGATAATTATTAAAAAGTGTAGCTGGAATCTGGTTACTAATGGAGTCCTTCAGGGACTGGTACTGGGGCCAACACTGCTTCATGTCTTTAAAGACCTGGACAATGGGTTGAAGTACATACAGCAAATTTGTGGGTGATACCAAATTGAGGAGAGCGTTGATATCCTGGAGAGCAGACCTGCTATTCAGAAGGTATCAACAGCCTGGAGAAATCAGTTGATAGAAACCTCATGTATTTCATCAAAGACAAATATGGAGCCCTGCACCTGGGCCAGAGTAACCCCATACTACAGGACGGGCTAGGGCCTGACTGACTAGAAAACAGCCTTGTAGAGAAGAACCTGGAGGTCCTTGTGGGCAGCAAGCTGAGCAGAAGCCAGTAGTTCTCCCTTATAAAAAAAAAGCAATCAACTGCATCCTCACTTGTATGGGCAAGAGTGTAGTCAGCAGGGTGGTAAGGTGGTAATAGCTATTCTTCATCTCAGGGGGCAGCAGGAGCCGTGCTGCTCCCTAAAGGAAGGCAGCTACGAGCTAAGAGTAGCCACAACAGAAGCCCAATGACAGGATGCAGTCCTGTGGACCAGAAACAGGTGAGCAGACCAAGGTGGTGACAAGAACAGCCAACAGCCAGTGATCCTTGGGCAAAGAAAAGGTACAAACCATGTCAAAGGTAAGCTCAAGGAGTCCAGGCAGCAACTCAGGAAGAAGGCTGGGGCAGACACACAGAGTCTATGGTCAGAGGGTGGGGGTGGAAGCCTGAGGTGGAACTGGTCAGGGGAATTAAGGCTATTAATGCACTCAGGGTCTTGGTACTAGCCCTCTGTCTTATGCTTGTAACTTCATGGGTGATCATATTCCAGTAGCTAGCACTGCTGGATTTACTAACAGTTGCAGCCATTGAGACCAGCTCTTCATATGATGCAGAGAAGTACAGTGTATAGAAGTGAATTAGTCATATCTGTGGGATACAGTTTAACCAATTCCTAAGCATTGGTGGATACGACTTATCTCAGACACTGCAAATACACATCTAAGAAACTTTCTGCTACTCTTTGCAAACCAGTTTGACCCTCTGAGAGTGAATTTAGGCCAGATAGCAAAAGTCCATAGTAAATGTCATTTACAATGATTTCTATTCAGTCAAACATCTAGCTGAAAAGGAAGGTTTAATAAGGTGTATGTGCTGAGTTGAAATCCAACTTTTAAGGCAGTATAAAGATTTCTGGTGAGATTTATCCTCACTAGCTTCCCAATCTAGCCACAATAGGAATAAGAAGTCAGTCTCTAAAGGCTAACAAATAGCCTCCTGGACAATGTAACATGCATTAGGAGGTCATAGTGTGTTGACAAGGCCAAGGCCTTCCATTATCAAAGATAGAACAGATTACAGATACTGTAATGCAATCCCGTGGTCTATTGCCTGTCTTATACAAGAAGAGCTATAAAGACCTAGTAATGAGGATATCTACAGATGAGATGAAGTAGTTTTGCTTCAGAGTTCAGGCAAGAACAAGGAACTGACATGACCGTGTCAGGCCAGACAGTGAGTTGGGATATGCCAGGGAGTTACATTGAGATAATGTGGGAGAAAAGACCCAGGACAGAAAGTTAAAATGGATAGAACAGTGCAAAAAGTCTCCATTGCTCCTAATCCAGGAGTAAGGCTCAACCAGGATGTCTTTCAGAGCTTAAAAGAGAATTGAAAAGGCAAAATGAGACCACTCTCCTCATTTTTTTAGGTTCCTTAGTAGTCCAAACTGTCTAGGACAAATGTCTGGGGTCTTTTTAGCTCCACGTGCTTGTCCATATTCAATCTGCAAATGGAGAATTTGTGTCTGGCTTTTCACCAAACTTGAAAATGTGTCAGAATATTATGGGTCAAACTGGGAGCTGGAGTAGGTTGCTGTCACTACCTTAGTGTCTTTGTACTTAAGTGCTTCTGTGAATTAAATTAGGAAATGTACATCTCTTGAAATACATTAGTGATATATCTGAGGTATATTCTTACTACTTTGGCATGAATGGGGTAAGATCTCACTGATGTAACCCAGAATGCCTCAATGGGTGACAAAGTTGCTGTCCTTATAAGAGGGAAATAGATTATTTCACTTGAGTGAATGAGAGCCAGACGCCCATGTTCCTACATTAAGACATTCTTATTAAATCTCAAATTCAGATAATATAGCTAATATACTGCTATCGCAACATTTTTACTTTTGTTCTCCATCTACCCTAAATCTTGCTCTACTTGTTTTGTTGAAGAGTGGATAGGAACTGAACATGGATAAATCAGCCTAGAGGAGACTGCATTTTTTTGTTGTTGTTTTTGGTGCTGGTGGATTTCAGTGGAACAGGTTTGAACCAGATTGAGACAGTGGGTATAAAATGGACAGAACAACTGAAGCTAATGAAGTGAGGGTGATGGATCTGGGCAAGAAATGACTGGGTTAGTTGATTGACACATGAGAATAGTGGAATAGGCTCAGGTGTTCAAACTGTTCAGAGAACCAACCCTGATGAATTTGATTGAGCACAAACAGTAACAAATAGGTCCATGCCAGAGCAGAAAGATAAAATTTATAGATAAGTCCAGGACATAGCATTAAGCTAATCTCACAGTTCTTGCTTTCATCGGGATTCAAATAAGGAGTAAATAATTTTGATCTCAAGACAGAGAATTGGCACCAGATATCAAGATCCCATTAATTATCTCCAGTCTAATGAGGGAAAATGTCATGTTAATGTGATCAAGACAGCTCCACTGCTTTCTCTGCAATCATATCTATTAGTGATGTAAAATAAAAGTGCTATGATTTTCACCCTGCCTATAATTAGAGTGATATAGGGCTAGGATATCTTGACTAAGAGCTTTTTCTTATAAAACCTTTGTCCAAGGTCATGCATAATTAGCTTGGAGGATTTTCAATCAATGAGTAGGCAGGTTAGTCCTCAGGAGTAGATCCAAGTTCAATCTGTTTTAGGGTCAAAAAGTTATCCCCATTTCTAGAAAGATGACAGTAAAATTTCAGATCAAAGAAGTCCCAGATTGTAATAATGGGCATCAGAGAGTTACCTCATACCCTTTTAATTAACCAGCTAATCAATTAAACCTCTACCTTAATTTAATCAACTTCCCCGGAGAAGAGCATTGACCATATATAAACTGGCTAGGGACTAGGCTGCCCTGAGTAGGCTAACTCAGATTATCACAATTATTTGGCCAAGGTACTACATTATTAGGAGTAGACAAAGCTATAAGAATAATCTCTGGGGCTTGGGGTGTGGCTTTTTTGTTTGCCTTTTTTTATTATTATTATTATTTTTTGAATGAGATCAGGCAGTCGATTGATTTTTGTAACCATGTTTGTATAATGTCTTAGTAAGATTGTCAAGGCCATGAATTACTTTAGGGTTCAACCCATCAAATCAGAAGGCTATTGTAGGCCAGTTCTGTCATTTTGTTAAACTGAATGGACCAGGATAAGGCAGCAGTATAAGTTATGGTCTGTGATCCCAGTGGGAATAAATTATTTTCTGCTTGTTGGTGTCCTTGTTAAAAGTTGTGTCACTTTCAGAAATTTTTGGCTTTTAACACCTGACACTAATGGAGGGTTGTCCCTGTAAGACTTAGGCTTAGGAAGCCTCAGGACTTTGTAGGGTGTTGTGTGTGAGGTTGTGGGTGTGGGGTTTAGTTGGTGGGTGCTTTTTTTTTTTTTTTTTTTGGGGGGGGGGGTGTTGTTTGTTTGTTTTTGTGTGTTGTGGGTTTTTTTTTTGTTTGTTTGTTTTTTTAATGTGGTTGGACTCGATGATCTCAAAGGTCCCTTCCAACCACTAAGATTCTGTGATTCTGTGACTTTTTGAACAAGAATGGAAACTCCTATGTAAACATCTCCTCCTTAAAAATAAAACTCACAGCTAACACATTAATGGCGTGTTGTATATTTTAGGTTATAAACTCCACCTAGATCTTACACAAGTTCATTACAAGCTGCTTTATCCATCGGTTTCAGGAATCTGAAATACAGGTGGATCTTTAGGCAGTGAACATAAGGCAGGACTCACAACTTGTTGCCTTCAGAGGTCAGGCTCACCCTCTGATAGTCTGTTGGTCAAATATTTGAATGAAATTCGATGTGATGCATCAAAAAGAATTCCCAGGCATGAGCCATTTTTCTTACAAGGGAAACTGAGTGAACAGAGGGCTGTGTGTTTTTGTTGGCACCTGGGGGAGGAAAAAGCATGTTGCTGAACCTGTCCAGGGCGGTGGAATATTAACAGACCAGGCCAGTCCAGCTGCTGAGTGTAGAAGGACCGGCTATATCAGGGAATCATAGTGAGTGAAACAGGCTAAGTGTCAGGCTAAAAAGGAAGTCAGTGACAAGTATGAATCAGAATGGAGCAGTGTGCTATGGACTAGCCTATAGCATGATAAATCTGCAGCTTAACATGGAAGGTAAGGACTCTATTTAGAGATATTAGCCTGTGGTTCAGATTTGATATGAACAGGACATGGGAAATCCAGGCTTCTAAGAAAATATATATGGAACAGGACAGGCAATGAGTGAAAACAAATCTGCCAGAATAAGGCAGTGGGCAAAATATGAAGCCAGACAAGGTTAGCTCTGATGCAAAAGTGAATCAAGCTAAGGAAGGAGATGAAAGTCAATCGTGTGGCCACACTATTCTCCACTGCCAACGAGTTTCCCAGTGGTACACCAAGCCATCTTCAGAAATAACTCCAGCACTGCTTGTGAGATCTGCAGTCTGATGAACCACCCCCACAATGCTCCTTTCGGCAAGTAGCAGCTCTGGTATTTGGCGATCTTGTCCCTGGAGATGGTACCTGCAGCACATACTCAGGCTACTGCTTCCATCTACTGCCCATCAGCGTTCATTGCAAGCTACTTCTTGTGACCCAGCAGGAACAGCAGAAAGCATCAGCTTGAAGTAATCTTTCCCTAGCCCTGCCACACAGGGAGTACCCAACTGGAAGGAGGACTTAAACAGCTGAGAGCCACTATGGATGTGCTAGATCAAACAAGATGTTGCATTACTGCCAGGCATCTGGAAACTGCTGGTGACAGAATGTGACTAAATGAGACTGAGGGATGGGTTTGGCATGAATGTAGCATACCAGGGGTATAGGTGAAGAGGGGAGGTCCAGGTCAGACAGCTGGCTACGTGCTCACATGGTTCAAACATGTTATGATCAGGACCAACCGTTGTTTAGCAGGTGAAAGACCATACCAGAGTAGCAGGTGGCAGGAAAGTGCTTGATCGGGCAATGGGTTAGATGCTGCTAGTGTATAGACTGGTGTGATGTGGAATGTGCAGGCTGAAACAGCAATGGAGCAAGTTAAAGAAATGCTGTGATTTAAGTTCAGGTGATCAAATCAGAGCATAATACACAACTGAGGAATGAGGCAAAGCTTATTACAAAACACATGGGGAGAAGAGCAAACAGCAGTACATACCGGGTAACACAGAAGAGAGCAGAGTGTTGACATTGATAAACATGATCAGATAAGTCAGTTACACCTTAAAGGCCTGCCTGGAAGAGTCTAATATAAATATCTGAATAAACCATTGTGAATCTTACAGCTTCCTACGGTCAAATTCATCAGAGATTCTTTGCTGCAACTGTCTTCCCAGGCAAATCTGGAGACACTTTCAAATGTGATTAGCTCATAAAGCTGGAATAGGCTGTGTTCTGCAAGTCAGATACTGCTGAGTTTCAGCAGGAACACTCTCCCACACACACACACTTCTTCCTGCTGTGCACTTACACTTCCGCTTGCCCCAGACAACCAATTGAGGCAACAAGTACCTCTTTCATCTTCCTGGTAACCTCTCACATGTGAGTATTTTCAAGGCCTTTTTTCTTATCTGTGCCGACAGTGTTTGGTAACAGTTTTCTCTGCACAACAAAATATCAGGAGGATCATGCTGTAGATGCACACTGAAAATTGTGAATAAAGAAAAGAATTCCAAAGGGTTTTGCATGTGTGGTTATCAACAGAGCACAGCTGACGCTGACTGTCATAGCTCCGTTTGCTGAACAAGACGCAGTTGAAATGTACCAGTAAATGCCATGTAAGGTCACTAATTGCTTTCACATGGCAATCTCCTTTGACAACTTTAATGGGGCCCAGACTGAAAGTTATAGCCTAGAAAAAGGGCCATTCCTGGCCTGGTCCTGCTATACCATGCATTGGGTGTACTTTGACAGTGCGGTGCTTCTGGGCTGGAAAGGGGAAGAAGTCTATAACTCAGAATAGTATGTCCCCATTCCCCTCTCACTCTGAGGTACTCTCCTAATGTTTACTTGTAGATACTACTGTAAAAAAGGGAAACAGTACCTTGATAGGAAAGTAGCAATTTTTAATATACTTCCCTATGTACTGGTAATGGTGAGAAAGAGAAGGTTTAGTGTGAGGGTTTCCAGGGCACTCATTGCTGGTTTACACTAGGAGATCCAGCAGGACATCCTTCCCTGCTGGTTCTAGTGCAGCTATTTTTGTTTTATATCATGGCTTTGAACTTTTGACCCTGACACAGTAGGAGTGCATTAGCTTTGGTTAAAGCAATTTACACTAGACTGGAATATTATTTACGATCTCTGACCCTTGCGGAGAAGCGATCTTTGCTTCCTTTGGTTCTTGCTCCTTGCAGTTGTTAAATAACATTATGCTTTCTCTGGCCAGAGTGAAGCAAGGCCCTATTTGCATACAGGTGCACGTTGTCCCAGTGACCCCAATGCAATGTCCTGCAGCCCTTGAAGCTGGTCAGGATTTTTTGGAAAACCCCAGCTCTCCAGCTCTGATGTTACAGGGGTGTAAAATCAGAGACACCAGTGTTTCCAGTCTCATCTAGTTTTAGACTGATATGATCTTGCTTTTCCTTCAGACAATGAAATATTTGTGTTCAGTAAAAAACTAAGAGCAATTAACTGGAGCTAACAAGGACTTCTGGGATTAGACTCACTTCTGAGATTAAAAACTTTTCTAGCTGGTGATTGGCCCTCTCCCCAATTCTCTACAGCCCAGTGCCTCTCCTGGGAGGGACTCAGCCAAGCACAAAAGCCTAGTTAAAACTTGGAAAAACTCCAGTGTCTTGGGATGAATGCACTCAGCATCTTGGAAAGAAACTTCATTGTCTTGGGAAAAGGGGACAAGAAGCAAGGGACATGAGCAAAGGCAGAGGAGAAGAGCTGGAGAAACTGAAAGACAGAGGCAAATTCAAGCTCTTTTTAATATCAATGGGAAAATCCAAGGCCCAAACCCTGCTGTTATCTGCCCTGTGTCCAAAATGCATACTGCTCATCAGAGTTTCTCAGTGTAGGTTGTCCTTAGACTCAGTCATCTGTGTGAACACTGACATGCTGCTGTTAATTCCTGACCTGTTCCAATTTACAGACAAAAATCTGCTTGTTAGCACAAGAATTAATGCCTTATTTCAGAGCAGATAGGTTAATTCATACCATCTGTGCTCCAGGAACAGAAGACCATTTTGGGCTCATGATCTCCATATACTTTCTCACAAACAAAAGATACCAGTTTTCCTTTCACGCAGTGCAGTATGTATCAGAAATAAGACCATTAGACACACTATGTGTGCATGAGAAAGCATCCTAGTAACAAGTTATCTGTTGCTCATCCCTGTACAAATCAGAAATAGCTCTGCTTCCTGGTGCTACACTCTCAAACAATGTTGAAAAACAGTGTTAGGTTTCTTTTGTCCAAGGACCTGATTTTTTTTAAAGGAGGGTTTTCCCAAGATGGTACATATACCAAAAATCTGAGTGACTGTTCATGATGGGACATTGGGTTGCAGGAGTAAGAATATCACTGGGTAGGATTCATCTCACACTGGATGATGTGAATGATATACAAGAGTGATTCAGGTACCTACAGGTTCCTGTAGCCATTTAGATGCCTTAGGTTATCCGAGACATTTGCCAAGTGCTTGGAATTGGAAAACAGGACCTTTTGTGTACCTTTGGGAAGCAGAAGAATTACTCTGGGGTGTTTTTTTAGTGGTTATGCACCAGTGTGTCAACATGTTAAGTAGTCTGTACTAGCAAATAAAATGTACCAATTTTAAACCAACTGGCATACCAAAGAACCACATCTCTAAAATGAAAGTCTTTTATACTCTTAAATTAAATATCTACCTCCGAGCTGTATATAACTAATGTGTCATGGTATTTCCTATACCTCTGTCCACATCCGGGCAGCATCTGCTGAAATTTCAGCTGTGCCCTGACTGATTTCAGCTCACTATTAGCAGACATGATCAAGTAGCTTATCAGAGAGGATTACAAGAGCTCCAAACGGCGCTCTTTTTAATGTTTTAATGACCAGTCATTAAAACAGGATTGATAAGAGGAACATTTCTACAGCAAACTGTAAAATGTCCTGCTAGAAATACATCACAGTAGACATCCTACATGTTATAGAGCAAATGTCATCATGAATCCCAGAGGGAGTCTGGAAACAGAGTATCTCTACTTGATCCCAAACATACTAATATTAGCATAATACAATAATTTTGGTTGGAAGGAACTTCTGAGGTTGTCTGGTTGAACTCCTACTTACACCACAGCGAACTAGGTCAGGTTGCCCAAAGACCTGTTCAGTAAAGTTTTTAGTATCTCTAAGGATATGTGCCTCTCTAGGCACAAGTTCCAGTATTTTAAGTGTTAGATAAAAATATATCTTACTGGATTTAATAGCCTAAGAGAGACAAGACTATTGTCACTCCATGTCCCCAAAGCTGAAGTTGTATTCCCAGCAGGCACATGCACACAGAGCACACATATACAGATACGTACATAGTATGTACATATACATGTATACATATATACACACATATACATGGCTGGCCACACAGATCACAGACACTTGGAGCACCCACACAAGTATAGCACCAATGGCCTCATCCTGCTCCACTCTCTGGCTGAGAAGAATGGAGGTTCATCAGTGAGAATATATGTGTGTGTATGCACACATATACAAGGTGTATCCCCTCCAGCAGTCAGGTTAAAACATTCAATCTGCCCAGTAGCTGGCACTGGTTCCCTGTCTCCCCAGTTGCTGGCATCTGGACATATGAGCCCCTGAGACAGCAGTCCTACTCCAGTTGCTGTTACTGACGATCACAAACACATGCAGCTGTCTAGGAATCCTCTGGTCCCATAGCTGACCTTTGCATACTCTTGCCCCTATAGACTCACTGATGTTCTTATGCTCAGAGCCCACCAGGACTGCCCTGGTCCATAGATGAACCCAGTGTTTCCCACACTGCTTGGCCGTGACCGCTTTTTGTCTGAAAGCTGATCTGGAGAGCAGCTCCTGATGACTCTTCTTAATGGGTGTCACACTTGGACACTGGTGCTGATTGATCCTCTGGGACAGCCCTGAGAGGGGCTTGGAGAAGGTGCTTGCTCATCATAGTCCTTGCTTTGGGTTCCCATGTGCTCCTGTGCTCCTCTGGACTTGTGCAGACAAGTCTTTCACAGGCTGATTGCCCATGTGATGAGCCTGGGAGTAGCCCAGCAGGGTATTATTTGTGCTCCTCTCCTGCTCTTGTGCTCCTTTGTGTTCTGTACTCTTTTGTAGTTGTGCAGACAAACTTTCATTACATAACCTAATACTAACCATCCTCAGGATAAAGAAAAAAATATTTCTTTATATCTCACTGGAGTTTCCTCTTTTGCCACCTCAGTCCTTGCTCCTCACCTGTCTAGATTCATAGTCATTACACTGTCCCATCTGGGAAGTGTAGACAGCAATGACATCTCCCCTTAGCCTTCTCTTCCTAACATACCCACCTTTCTCAGTTTCTCTTCCAAAGTCTTGTGTTGTAGTTAACTTTTTGTAATTAGAAAAGAAAGTGATGGCCCATCACTGTCTTAGCTGCAGTTTGTACATCACTGTCTTTTTTGCCCTAGGCAATCCCAGGGTGGATACAATACTGCAAATAGGGATCTCACAAGTGCCAAATAGAGGGTAAAAATAATTTCCACCAACCTGCTGGCTACAGCATTACTAATTGAGTATATTTCACTTCCTTGTATGACCAGAGCAGAGAGATTTAAATTATTTTCATTTTTAATGCTTGCAGTATATTTTGACAATGCGTCATTATCAGAGAAGGGGCAGATTTTTAAGTCCACTTAGCAAGGTTTCAGGGTGGTCACTGTCAGGAGTTTCAAGTAGTGGAACCAGGTTAGGCTGTGTAGTGGGATCAGGTTCAACTATGTCTATTTTGAATTCGAATAGCAACACTATTTCATGCTGTTGCCAAGGACAAGTTATGAAAGTGGGTTCTGTGAGAGTAAAATTATGCCAGAAATCCCACTTGTTGGTGATACAATGCTTTGTTGTTACTGAGTGTGGGTTCTTGGGGTGAAATATCACTATTCTGGTGACTTTCTCATGGGTTGAACCATTGACCATTCGACATCTACCTGAATTTCTTCTCCTGCCTTACCCTCCGGGGTTGGATACCAATTGTTCCAGGTCCACTCATTTTTTGAGAACATCCTGTTGTCATGTATAACTACAGTGGCCAAACTTAACTTTCCATTCGATGTTCCTGTCCTCGCACTGTGTCTGATCAAAGCTTGAGACCATGGCCACTCTGGGTCTCTTTCACTACAAACAACAGGGAAGAAAAGGGTAAAACAGAATAGCATTAATTCGATTTGCCAGTTCATCATTTTAGTTCTTGGGCCTCCAAATAGCCATACACACTAAGAAGAATGTTACTGCCAGAATCAATGTCAAGATTCCCTGGAGGCACTCAAGGTTAGCACAGGCCAATCCCTCTGTCCATGTGCAGTTCATTTAAGGTTCCTGTAAGACATGAAAAGAAAATATGCTCGGTCTTATTTGACCGACAAGGTTAGAAAAAGGGCAAGATCCACCGGGTGTTGATTCGGTATATCTTTTCTAAACAATCTTTGGCCTTCCAGGCCTGGGGATTTTTGGGAGTAACTAGTACCATTGGTACCGTTCCAATTTGAGGTATTTTCACCAGCACGGGTTGTCCAGCGTAAAATCTCCCAGAATATTTTCCTGGTTTAGTGGGAACTTTTGGAGGGATGGTGTTAGCTGATACAGAAAGCCTTCATTTTAGGGCAGCCATCTCCACTCCATCTGTTATTCAGTTGATGGATGGCATTGTCTGATCGCAAATGCCATCCAGGTTCATGAGTTTTTGCAAAACTCTTGACCAATCCATTGGTGTGCTCAACAATGTCATTGGCCTGAGGATAGGAGGGAGTGTGAAATACCCACTGAATCCCTTCCTCTTTGGCCCAATCTTGTACCACTGTAGCTGTAAAGTGTGAACCATTATCACTTTGGATTTCTTCAGGGAGAAGAAGTGTGCTGAACCATCCTTTTAGGCCATTTACTGTGTCCTCCCCTGTTGCTGATTTGGAGCTAGTGGCCATAGTGAGGCCGGAGATAATCTCCACTCCTACCAGGACATATCTTTTTTTACCTGACATTCTTAAGGGTCCAATATAATCAATCTGCCAGGAATGCCACAGTGTCTTCTTGTCTCAAATGTGCAAAGGAGGCGCCTTACTTGGATGATCTTTACTGAGTCGTAAGCAACATCGGGAACAGGCGGTCACTCCTTGTTCACACAGCTTAGCTGATGCAGGCCACCCTCAGGCTAAACCTTCCTGATATAAGTCAGTTCGCCTGGTATGGCCACGCTTAACAAGTAACCATTCTAGTAGGCGTTCCTGTTCCTGACCATCACTGATAGTATCCATTTGCAGCAGCCGTGTGAGGCTGTCTACCTGTTGGTTGAACTGAGCAGTGATTGAGTTTGAACGATCGTGGCCTTTTACCCAACCAATGTGTAATGCTCTCTGTCCTCCTATCTCTAACAGTTGCTTCCAGCTATCGGTTTCCCAAACTGGGACTCTGTTCACTTGCCAATCATTGGCTGCCCAGTGACTTATCCATTCAGTGGCTCCTTTAAAAACAGCGTATGAGTCAGTGTAGATGTAACTAGCTCCGTGTTTTGCAGCTAGTAGAACTGCTCTGAGTTCCCCCACCTGTGCACTACCTTCACCTGTTTCAGTCGCTCTTTCTCCTGTTGCTACTTCCAGTGCTACGGCTTTGTATTTCCACATATTATTCTCCCGATGAGATGATGCATCGGTAAACCACACCCCTGTAAGATCACTGCCTTCCTTTAGAGGAGCTGCTTCTCAAATTGGAGATGGTTTGCTTGCTGGGGATTGGAACAACTGAGTACTGTCTGTATCTTTTTGCAGCTTGGATACTTTAGCACTGCCTTCAAAGATTGGCATAATTTCATTAATGCCTTCGAAAGTGGTAAGCATACCACTTTCGAACTGTGGGTTTTTGGGCAATGCCAGCCGGTGGTGCTGTTCCTTTACAGACCACATCCAGGAGGCGGAAAGGTCCTCGGATGATCATACTTTGTTCTCTCCTTATTTGCTCTGCTCGTTGCAGTGCTCGCACTAGGGACAGCAAACCTTTTTCAAGGTCTGAGTATCTGTTCTCAGTATCATTAAAGGAGAGCTAAATTCTAATGGTCTTTCTGGCCCTGCTGGTCCCTTCTGCCATATGCTGCAATGGGAACCATGTCCACTGAACCCCCATTCTACATGGATAGGATCAGTTGGGTGTATAGGACCGAGTTGCTGGAATAACCTTAGCTCTTTTGTTAACAACTCCAGGGCCTTAGTATGTTGGCTAGTCTATTCCCATGATTTTCCTTTTCTGAGCAAACTATAGAGGGGGCGAGCAATGATGGAAAAACCAGGGATGTGTTTACGCCAATATCCTAAAGTTCCCAGGACTTGTTGCAACTCTTTCACACTAGATGGATTTTGTCCATGTTCTATTTTTTCCAGGGTATCCTGGGGGACAGAAGCAGCTCCTTTAATCCACCAGACTCCTAGAAATTTAACTTCTTGTGCAGGTCCTTGACACTTTGAGTCTGGAACTTCTAATCCTAAATCAATTAATGTTTCTCGGATGTTTTTCATCATGTCTTTTACACTTTCTTGGTCCTCTCCTCCTATCAGGATGTCATCCATATATTGGTATACTGTACATCCTTTTGAGACAGGAACTTCTGCTAGGACTTTAACCAGAGCATTATGAGCAATGGTGGGGGAATGTTTATACCCCTGCGGCAGTTGGTTAAAAGTATATTGGACTCCTTTCCACGTGAATGCGAACTGCTCTTTGTCCTGCTCAAGGAGAGGAATCATGAAAAACATATCTTTTACATCTAAGGCAGCCATCCAAGAGCGGGCAGCTCCTTGTATCATGGTTACCACTTCTGCAATGTTCGGAACTGCAGCGGTTAGGGGTGCAGTATTGGCATTTAATTTCCAATAATCTACTGTGAAACGCCATTGTCTGCTTGGTTTCTTTACTGGCCACACTGGTGAATTGTAAGGCAAATGAGCCCTTTTAATGATGCCTCTCTTCTCCAAATCTAATACCACCCTGTCAATTCCTGCAAGTGCTGCAGCAGGCAATGGATATTGTCGAACACTAGTGATTTTAGAAGGAGGTAAAGGTATGGAAGTTTCTAACAGACTCAATTTCACTGTGCCTAATTCCTTTTCATGCCCTGCAAAACTCCACACAGTTCCATCTGGGAATTTCCACATTCGTCCACGCAGTACATCAAATCCTGAAAGATTAGTCCGCGCGGCACCGACTAACACTTCTGTCCTGGTTAGTCTTTGTTCCCCTGGCAACCAGAGGTTAATTTTTGCAGTGGGGCATGATTTTACCACACCATCAATTCCTGTAAAGTTGACCCTGCGTCTGGTAGGACTTATGCCTAAAGGTTGTGCTGGTTTTTTAGTGATTGTAGACATTTGGGCTCCGGTATCAATGATAAAATTTACTGACATTTTTTGAGGCCCAACAGGAATGGTAATAACAGGTTCGGAGTTTTTATTAGAGAGCCATTGAATTGCTAATACCCGCCGGGCAGGGTGGCTCACTGCCCTCCCCGGGGATAGGAGTTTTTTGGCTGGGACTCTGACAGATCAATCAAATTAGGTTCTGGTGCAGACGGCACAATTTCATCACGACTTGGGGACTTCCTGGTCAGACTTTTTTCCCCAGCTGAATTATTTTTTCTAGTTAAGGATTGGACTAGTGTGCGGAGATCCTCTGTAGGGACTTCGTGCAAAAATTGTCAAGGTACCCCCAAGTCTAGGGCTTTATGCCACAATTCATTTCGTTCCTTGTCAGGCTTAAGCCTTCCATCAGATTTAGGGGTTTGGGCATGGGTTCGGACCAGTCGAACCCTTTGGGTGTGGTCAGAGGGTTTCTCACCAGTTAGGCTGGCCCAGCCCATTCGGTGCCCATAACTGTCAATTTTTTGTACATATTCGTTCCAGGTGGGTATGTAGTGACACCGGCTCCGCCTGCGACCATCACGAACACCTCGTATGCGGTCTTGAGTGCTGACTACAAATGGCTTAAGGCAATCAGGAAGGCCACGGAGGAGAGGGGCTAATTGATCGGGGTTGATAGGAGCTGACATTGGGGATTTTCGAAACTCTTCTCTGTCATACATGGCTTGCAGACAAGCTGCTTTCCGTACTGCTGCAGAAAAATCAGAGTAGGCCGAAGCTCTGATTTCTAACGGCTCCCCCCTTTCTCACGGATCCCTACCACCTGCCCAATATGCTGCTCGAGCAGTTAGGGAACAGTTATGATCTCCAGGCATAGAGGTTAAAAACAGTCCTGGTCCCCAAGAGTCTCCTGCTTCTTCTTCACTTAGCATAATTCTGTCCCCCCCTCAAAGGAAACTCGCCACACATACTCCACAGCCGACTCTCCTGGCCGCCTTGAGTATTTCTCCTTTAATTTTGCTAACTCTGTGGGTGTCCATGGGACAGTATGCACAGTGGTACAGATTTCATCATCATCGACTGCTGTTTCAGTTTTAACTAGTGGTCGTAAAGGAAAAACTTGGGATTTAAAAGCTACAGTCTCTTTGCTGTCATCCTCTTCATCATCATCACTGTTAGACCAAAAATCTCCAGTCTGGGTTCCAGAATTTGAACTACACATTAACTTACAAATTTGTTGGACCTGGACAGAGGGTTGTATTTTATCTAAAAGCCCAGTCACTTTTTCCAGTAACATTTTAAGTTGGAGATTTTCAGTTACAACTCTAGCAGTCTGATCTCCTAATTTCTCGTTTTCACTCACAAGTTTATCCACTTGAGGTTTTAGTTTTTCTCCTTTCTCCTGCTGAAATGCCAATGATGACTTCAGGACCTCATTTTCTGATTTCAGAGTTGCATATTCTACAGCAGAAATCAGATTAGGAGCAGGGGCTTCTTTAGCTTCTTGTTGTGCACAAGATAAACAGGCGCCTAACACAGCACAAATTACACCTTTTCCCTTTCCCACTCTGAGCTTCTGTGATACCTGACACTGTTCAATACGTTCCACTACTTTCTCTTCATCCTTCCAGTATTTCTGGGCCCACTCCTTCCCAGCCTGGGAAGGGGCACAATCATGTTTTTGCAGAATTATATCCATAGCAAACCCTGCTCGCTGCGCCAAATTTTTTCTGATACGTGAAGAGGCAAAATAGTGTTGACAGAAAATAAACCCCCTTGCCTTCTAACACTCCTCACCGAGGTGTGAGGCTAGGGGCCGCTAGGTTTAAATTCTGAGTGATGCCCAATTCACCACTATCAGTCCAGTCATGTTTAATATATATTAAACTATCACGATTCCAGATACACTAATAGTGGACTGCACCTTCAGTCTAGTCATGCTCATGAACTACCATGGCCGCACTTTAGTGTTTGGTCGCATTCAATGAGAAACTGAAACAGCTAGCTACTTAAGTAGTGCAGTTTATTTAAGCAACAAATATAAAGGTTCTTATGGTTTGCCGGTGATAAATAGACTGCCTGCAAAGCACATGGAAGTAAAAATATTGTTAATGGTACAAAGCGCGCAACAAAGTTACAAACAATACAGCCTGGCTATAAATGGAACAGGTAACCCTCTAGAGAGATTTCTAAGTTTCCCGAGGAAGCACTCGGTATAGTCTCTTACCCAAAGGCATCCCTATGGGGGGGAAGAAAGGCTCAGCCCCTCGACTGGTCCCGGAGTCAAAGGCAGTCCGTGATGGGGTCCTACCTGACTTGTTCACGATGGTGTCTTCCCTAGCATCCCCCTTTTCTTGGGCTATTTTTATACTACTTTTTACCTTCAATGTGGAGTTTGCGTGACTCTAGTCATAAATACCTTTATTATGATTGCTGCAAAATTCTCTTGCCTCGCATTTAAATGTATAGCTTACAAAAAATTCAGGGCACAGACTCAAGGAGGAGTGGTCGCACCTTGAAGGTGGGTAGCCTTTGGGCTGGAGGTGTGTTTTGGTATTATAATGACATTATAATGAGCAAAGTTCGCACAAAGGACAGCATTTCATCAAAATTTGACAGACTGGTGGCTCAGGGTAGCAAGCATGCCATTATCAGTTCCACAGAATCACCTTTTTCCCGTATCTGCTGTGTAATCACAGAGCTTGGCTGTGGAATCTTCATTCCATCCTCCGTGTTGCTTTTGCAAGCAATATTGTTCAGGGAGTTATAGATGTAGCGGATTCCTCGCATACCAGCTGCCACTGTGTGCCACCCTGGAAATGTTTTGATTTTATACCTTTCCTTAATGTGTGAACAGTGCTATATATTTTTAATAAAAATTATATTTTAGGTATTATTCCACAGTACCCCCAGACTTTTTTCTACAAGGCCCTAACCTGTCCTGTTGCATAGAGTTACTCATCTGGATGCTAGACTATGCATTTGTACTTGATGAAATCCACGAGGCTCCTGGCAGCCCATTTCATCAGCCTGTTGAGGTCCTAACAAATAGCAACTCTGCTCTCCAGCATATCAACACCCTTCTCAGTTTGATATCATCCACAGTACCACACTCTGACCTGTTATCCCAGTTGTTTAATTAAAACATCCCAAATCCAAAACATAGCACTATACTAGCTGCGAACAAAAAAGTTAACCCTATCCCAACTGAAACCATGACAATCAGGCCGTTGGATGGACTGGAAAGGCACAGAAGAATCTTTTTAAAGTCAACCAGGGCTATGGATGTAGAATTGCAAGACCTGGTTCTTACAGGAAACCTAAACAGACACAAATATTTCATCACTTTTAAGAAATTTTTGGGTTTTAAAACTTAAGTACAACAATTTAAATTTTGCCCTCCATAAGCAATCTTCATAAGATATTTACAGAACAAAGGCTGCAGAACAACAGATATATGTCTTGAAAAAGGGCCACAAATTCATTAAAAGGTTGAGTAGTAAAAGTGTGTCCTTTAAAAGAAAGAAAGTTGGTGGTGAAACAAGCTTGTGGGTTTATCGGTTCTATCTATTATAAGTTTTGCTTTTCCATTCATCTCAGGGCTTTTGGTAAATCAGTGATGGAGTATGTGGAAAAAAGTTTCTGGTGCCTGCAAATCAGCTGGAGCAGCTGTAGGAGCAGCGATGAAGGCTGTTTGGTGTTTTGGCAATGCAACTAACTTGTCTTCATTTCAAATATGTGGAAGACAGCTGGTTGTTTTTGGTTTTTTTTCTTGCTATTACTAATGGTGTTAATTCAGCTTCTTTAATTCATCTTTGAACTTCTGTATATGGGGTGGAATTCATGCACCTTCATTGGGCATTTGTGGTTCAATTTGTGGTAGGAATCCACTACCTAAAAATACAGCACCTAGATGCACTTTAGATGTTTTAGAATTCCCTTACTGTCTTCTGATAGTCACTGCAGAAGTTGGGTCTTCCACAGATGCTGAGTCATATCTGAAAAATGCCTTTGATTCCTTAAGGCATATGAGATGAAACTAAAACCCCATTCTTGGGCTGGTGATTCTCACCTCTATAGTCTCCAAATTGGTAGTTTCAGGAGATGGCTCATCTTCTGAAAGTGTTACCTATGATATGTAGGAAAAGTTTCTTTCTGGAAGAAGCTATTCCAGACAGTATTAGATTTCCAAGACAGTATTAGATTTATTATCCCAGACTTAGATGAGTGACCTTTATCCACTTAAATTAGGGCATGTGAATCCTACATTTACAGTCATGGAAGGCAAAGCTCTTTAGTTAATAAAGCAAAATATGATCTAATAACACCATTATAACAATCCATAGTAGAAATATCAAAGGCAAAAACCATATATGAAAGTAATGTGAGATTTTGATCCAAATTCATTCATCATCTGAATCTATCATAGACTGTTCTTCATCTATAAAAAATCTACACTTGCTCTAAAATGTTTCAAACAATGACTCTGAAATAAAGATCTCTGGGGCAGGAATACAATTTTTCACACTTTTTTTGGTCAATAACAATCTCAGAACTCATAATTGGTAAACAGTAATTTTCTGGACTCTTTATTATGACTTGAACTATGTCCTTGCCTTTCCCCGAAGAAATTTACGAAACATTTTCAGGAAATTATGCAAACAGATGAAAACAAATTCTTCTCAGATCTTTCAGTATAATCAGGCTCCTGATCATTACTCTTTTGTTCAAAAAGTCAGAAATGTGTAAAACACAATTTAAAAGTTTCTGATAAATAACAAGGAAAATTAAAAAAAAAAGTTTATTTACTTAAGAGTTTTATTTACTTAAGAGTTTCTTAAGTATTAGGAAGAAGTTTCCTTTCAAAATCCTAACATAACTCTACTAACAGTGTCTCTTAGGGTTGAAAATCTCCACTCTTCTCCCTCTTTCCTTTCCAAAAGCTGAAATGTTCTTGGAAATTATTTGGAAGCTCTTTTTACTGAACAAATACAGTGAAAAATACCAATAAAATCACCTGAAACAGTGGAAATAGTCCATTTAATTTTCACACAGATAATTTTCCTCCATCTTTTTCTCAGGGCTCCTTTCATCTCCTCATTCCTCAAACTATAGATAAGAGGATTCAATAAAGGAGTCACCACAGTATAAGAAAGTGACAGCAACTTATCAACAGATGCAGAGTAGCTGGATTTTGGCCGCAAATACATGAAGCTTGCTGTACCATAGAAAAGAGTCACAACTAAAAGGTGTGAGGAGCAAGTGGAAAATGCCTTCTGCTGGCTTTCAGCTGATGATGTCTTAAGAATTGTGACAATGATGCGAATATATGAATAAATGATCAGTAAGAAGGGACTCACAATAACAGGGACAGCCAGCATAATGACTTGAATTTCATTTGGAGAAGTGTTACCACAAAGCAGCTCCAAGAGGGGTTGAATCTCACAGAAGAAGTGGTTGATGGCAAGACCACAAAAGGGTAAGCTGAATGTTGTAATGGTGTGCATTAACCCTACAACAGTCCCACATATGTAAATTCCAGCAACCAGGCTTTTGTAGACTCTACTGTTCATAATGATAGTGTAATGCAAGGGGTAGCATATTGCCACATAACGGTCAAATGACATAGCAGCCAACAGAAAACATTCTGCAACTCCAAAGAAAAGGAAGAAAAACATTTGTGTTGCACATCCTTCCTTGGAAATACCTATTGTTCCCACTATTAGATTCTCAAGAATCTTTGGGACAATGACTGACAAATAGCAGATATCCAGAAAGGACAGCTGAGAAAGGAAGAAATACATGGGAGTATGAAGGGTATTATCACCATTTATTATCAGAGCAATCACTGTGTTAGCCATCAAGGTAAGGATATAAAGAGAAAAGAAGACTACAAAGAGCAAAGGATGCAAGTTAGAGACTTCAGAAAAACCCAGGAGTCTGAATTCACTCACTTCACTGAGGTTCACTGGAAACATCCCTCTTTGGTACTTAATAGAACTATTCTCTCTTCATTTTAGGGCTCAGTAGTTGATGAGGTTGTAAACAGACAGGCAAATTGGCAATTAAAATACAATTAACTGATTGAATAGGCAAATGGATGAGTAGAATTTAGAAATTTCCAGATTTTGAAAAGATCTTCTGAACAGATTATAAAAGTTTCTAAGGAAAATCAGTCTTATGCATATAATTTTACCATTTTTTTGCTGATTTTTCTTCTTTTATAGCATTGACTTTGAAGTTTGCACATTTACTACTGTCTTCACACTCTCAGCTCCATTTTTTTACCCTGTAGAAGAAATAAAAAAATGTTTATAGCAGATATTTTTTTATGGACTAATCACATCAAAGTTCCAACAGCATCATTACATCAGTAGCAACATTTGAATATTACAAAAATAATTATCTAAGTGATCTGCTCCAGGGGATGATAGCTGCTTTTAGATGTCAATTGGTCTAAAGTATCTTGTGACTATGTTCATGGCCCGGTTATGAAAAAGGTTAAAGGGTTGTTAAAGACAGACGTTGCAAGCACAAGGATTTACTTGTGGGATCCACAGCTGATGGCAGTCATGTATTATAAAGTTACCTTGTGAGGAGGGTGGTGGAACAAGTGGAAGAAAAAGAAACTAAATAATGGGGTGTCCAGAAAAGCATTCAGCTCTGAGCACTCTCTCCAGTGAAGCAGGGGAGGTGATTTTTCCCCCGCGCTATATACTGTCCACTGAGACTCACTAGTGCTGATTGCAGCAATAACAGATAGTTGTTACTGTGGAATAATTCCTAAAATAAAATTATATTAAAAATATAGCATTGTTCACACATTAAGGAAAGATGTAAAATCAAAACGTAGATGTAAAATCAATGCAAAGATGTAAAAACAATGAAAGATGTAAAATCAAAAGATGTTGACCAAGTCTGGGACTAGGATTAGATCCAGCCGCACCTAGACTCCTCTCTGAGAACGAGTTTAGAAAGCCAGGGGGTCCTTTTTGAACCTTGTGACTCAACGGGAGGGTCTCCCCAACAGCTTGTCTGAGCCTGTCCTCTATGCAGTAAATAATAGAGTGTACCTTGACATCGAATCTCGTAAAACACTATCTCATTTACTACTGGTTTTTATCGCACTTACTACTGATTTTGTTAAATCACTGTTTCACCTTAATAAATATTTCACTACTTCACTCTAATTAGTGAAGTTCATCACTCTGTCCGTGACACTTGGTGTAGTCTGTCGGCAACATGCCAAACGTTATCACTGATTATTTATGGAGGCATGGAGTGAACCCAAGTCCTAAATTCTCAGAGGAATGGGCTCGTGATCATTGGTATGATCAGAAAGTAAGGCCCACAAAACAGGGAACAGAAATTAAATCAAAAGGAAATAAAAAACTGCAAACACAGACTAGGAATGAAGCATGGAGGAAAGCATTGGCACTAGGCATTCCCAGATTCATGATTCAAGGTCGGCCTACTGGTGATATCTTGTGGCTAAATGAAGCATTCCAGAAATGAGATAATGGTGAAAACAGAGACTATATTTCAACTTCTTTGAAGGGGAATAATCCCTTTCTTCCTCTTAAGGAGGAATTGCAGGACACAGAGTCAAAAAACAAGTGATGTCCAGAAGGCGATTGGGCCTGCCTGTCTGGAAAGAAGCAGCTTATCAGTGGATAAATGATGATGGCCCATACATATTAATTCCAGTTGGTCCTCGAAGACAATTAGTAAAATTTTCAATAGATACAGGAGCACAAATTTTGATATTAACACAACAAGATGCTGAGAAGCTGTGTGTGCGATCCAGACGGCAGAGTTAGAATTACAGGTGTGAATGGGGGAACTGATCTCTGTCAAACTGCTAAAGCTAGTTTATGGCTCCCGGGCGAGAAACACGTCGCCTAATCGCTTTGCATTTAAAGTTCATTATGAAAATATTTTAGGTTTTGATATTTTAAATCGCAGAACCTGGTGCCTTCTGGACAGCAGCGTGTGGTCCTTTGGTTCAAACACAGACCTTAACCCATGCAGAAACCGGGAAGTGGCAGTGCGGGTGCTCCACGCAGCCCCTGCACTCCCCAAGTCAAAGATCATTAATGTACCGCAGTATCCCATCTCTGCTGCAGCACGAGAGAGCATTTCTGAAGTCATAGCTGATTTAGAGAAAAGAAAAATTATCTCCAGAACCCACTCCCCATATAACTCACCTCTCTGGCCGGTTCAGAAACCAGATAGGATCTGGCGTTTAACAGTTGATTACCGCCATGTAAATGCTAATACAGCCCCGGTAACGGCCACTGTACCAAACGTTGCAACCTTAACAGCTACTCTTCAAGCAGCTGCACGTCCATGGATAGCAGCCCTAGACATAAAAGATATGTTCTTTATGGTTCCATTGAAGGAGGAGGATAAAGAGAAGTTTGCTTTCACTTGGGAGGCAATGCAATATACCTTTAACGGACTCCCACAGGGGTATAAACATTCACCCACAATTGCTCATGCTGCACTTGCTGAACTTTTACAGTCAGTCTCACTCCCCCAAGATGTGAAGCTGTACCGATATATAAACGATATTCTGATCAGAGGAACTTCTCCTGAGATAGTGGGGGAAGTGGCAGCAGCAGTGTGGCAAACACTAAATAAAGCAGAAATTGAGGTTTACTTGGCCAGGGACCAAGTAAAGAAGTGAAATTTTTAGGTACTTGCTGAAAGCAGGCAGTGTCACGGTTTCTCAGATACTTTAAGGAAAATTGAAGAACTGCAAATGACCCAATCAAAGAAGGAATTACAAAAATTCATGGGAACTTTAGGATATTGGAGGAAGCATGTGCCTGGATTTTCTATAATTTCTCATCCATTATACTCACTTTTACAGAAAGATAAATCCTGGGAGTGGAGATCAGAACTGCGAGGTAGTAAAAACTCTGATTGAAGCATTAAAAACATACCAGTCACTGGCACCAGTACGCCCCCACGACCCTATAGTAGCCCAATGGGCTTCTGCGGAACATGCTACTTACTGTAATCTGTTCCAAGCTGCCCCGAAGGGCAGAAAAGACTGCTATTGTTTAGCTCAACTGCATTTAAAGAGATAGAACAACGGTACTCTGAATGGGAAAAAGGACTTTTGTCTTTAGTCAGAGCAGTTAAACAAGTTGAAAAAATACATCAGGGACAACCTGTGCAAACTAGAGGACCCTTTAATTTACTTGAAGCAATCCTAAAGGGAACTGCTCCCCCAGAAGGAGTCACACAGAAACCCACTATCAGAAAATGGTGTAAGCTAACAGGAGTTGCAGAAAATATGCAGTTAACTGAAGGACACACTACGGTTTCCAAATTGCAGATGCCTGTAAACAAAGACCATTTAGCATTACAGCAACCTTTTAAACCTTTACCCATTCTGGATGCACCACCCCTCTCTGAGAATACCCCAACAGAAAATACTTGGTTTACAGACGCTTCTGCAAAAAGAGTAAATGGTAAATGGCAATATAAAACTGTTGCATTAGATATGACCTCTGGCAAACAAGTAATAGAGGAAGGTGAAGGCAGTGCACAAGTAGGAGAAATACGAGCAGTCGTTTTGGCAGCGCAAAATGGAGCAAAAATTATACATGTAGACTCTTATGCTTTATGGGCCGGTGCCACACAGTGGCTTTGTCAGTGGGAAACTTTAAACTGTGAAGTAAATGGATCCCCAGTTTGGAGAAGCAAAGACTGGCAATTATTGCTAGATATAGCCAGGAAAACACCTTTTAAGACTGGATGGGTTAAAGCTCATGCTAAGGATAATCAACCAGGCACAAAGCGGAATCAGAAGGTAGATGAGCTAACCAGAATTAGGAAAGTCACCTTAGATTTGGAGTGGTATCAACTGGGAGAATGGCTACATCAAAATTTAGGCCACACAGGTAAAGAAGCACTTTACATTGCTGCACAGAGTAAAGGCTGGCCTATAAACAAGAAAACTTGTGAAACTATTCTTACAGCATATCCTCAGTGTAGACTGAGATTGCAGACAGATCATCCTGCTAAAGCACCACCTCTACATATCAATGAAGGGAAAACTATGGTCCACATGGCAAATTGATTATATTGGACCACTCAAATCCTCTGCAAGATACCGATATATCATCACAGGAGAGGAGGCAGTGTCCGGCTTGCTTGTGGTCAATAAGTGTTGAAGAGCCAATGGAAAAAATACAGTGCAAGGACTATCTTGGTGGTTCTCAAATCTACCTACTCCTGATGTTATACAAAGTGATAATGGCTCACATTTTTCATGTAAGGAAGTACAATATTGGGCAAAACAACAGGGAATTAAATGGGTATTCCACACCCCATACTACCCTTGATCAAATGGGATGGTAGAAAGAGCTAATGGCTTATTGAAAAAGAATCTCAAACCTTTTGAGGCTCAATGGGATAAGAGACTTTCTAAAGTAGTCCATCAACTAAATAATCGAGATGGGCCCACTGGAAGCCCTATAAGCTGAGCATTCTTCGTAAAAAATGAGCTCAGTGCTCCATCCACTGACAAAAGAGAATATCTGACAACATTACAGGGAGGACAGTCTGTGATGGCCAATTTACCAGCCCTAAGTATTGTGCCTATGACTTTAATTAAACCTTGTGACCCACGTGCCTGGGAAGCTACTGACAGCAGTGTTACAAAACACAGAACTAGTGCGCGATGGATTTTTCCTTCTTTTTAATGGGGTGACCTGTTTGGACTCTCACCACCAAAACAAGCCTTTGTTTTTTTTTCCTCTTACAGCACTACAGGATGTCAAATGGAAATGCTGTGTTCATGTTAATAGTCCAGACCTCAACAATGCTGCTAACCTGTGCTAACCTAACTTTAATTATTCAGCTCCTGCTATGTCTTATCAATGGCTACAATCTAATTATACATTGATCCGAGATTTGTTGCCTACCCCCATTGGAATGAATCTTACATTGTTGAAGAAACTTCTACAACACGATGACCTGTGTCATCTGCTAGAACAAATCCAAAACAATGGACACAAAACTCTAACCACTGTTCAGCATGATACAGAAGAAATACACCGTGTCTTCGAAAGAATGAGGAAGGATGGACAACACCATTAGTAGGAAATTCTTCTTGGATGGTCACTGTGAGAAACACCGGCTCACACTTAAAATTTTAAAGAGGACGAAGTCACTGGAGCAAAGGTTTATTGTACGAAGCAGCGCTGAATCGGGTGCATCTCAAAGTAGAGGCACCCCCATCTTTAGTTTTTTTAGATATTTTATACCTTTCTTTCCCGGCCGCCTGGATACCTGTCTCTCTTCTCATTGGCTGAGAAGTTGGAGCTCACATTCTTCCCGACCGCCTAAAGACACAAACCTTTAATTAACAATACATTGTTTCACAGCCTCTGCTAATATCTACTGTCTAATGTTAGTAGTTACAAACATCCTGGTGGTCATCTTCTGGATCTAGTGTCCATATCCTTCTTTTCTTCAGTCACCCCCCAGGTGACCTTTATCCACTTATCACCTTCCACCGTCCTTTGTTCGCTTATCAGTCTACCATCAATTCGGTTCTCTTTACCTAAATGGCTTCTTGTAAACCAGAGTCCCTGGGCCATTCCAGGGTACTTGTAAGGATTAGTTAGATGCTATAACCGAGCACACAAATAGAAATATACCAAGTAGCTGAAGCAAAATTCAGCTCATTTCTCACATCACCAACAGGAATGGGACTGTTTAATCGTATGCTTCACCCAGTTGTAATCTTGTTGATTCTAATTTTAATATGTTTGTTGCTTATAGTTATGCTGCATATAAAAATCTGGTACTTGACTAAACAAATAACTCAACTTCAACCACCCCAAACATACAAATTACCAAATAACAAATAGCAGTGCTTATACTGTCTACTTACCGTGAGTCTCTGAACACAAACAACTATCAATATACTATTCATGGCACAGAGGCAAGAGGTGACCGCACCATCACTCTTTGAAGGTAAGATGAATTGACTATAGTCATGGGGTGGAGTGTGGTGGTGTGCTCTCCCTGCTTCCCCCCGCACGCTCCCCCACCTCTCCAGCTCCTGCTCGGGCCTTGGCCATCGTGGCCAACACAACATCAGTTGCGATAACTTGCACCTGGACTTCGGGGGATGGCTGGCAACACAGCCAAAACACTGTCTGGAGTGGGGACCTAGATATTTTGTTCCCATGAAAATATGACTATAGGTCAATTATCTTCCTGTATAAACAGTGGACAGCCCAAGAGCCCTTTGAGCTCTCCTGTATGGCCGCGGGTTGCACGCCAGGATCTCCCCTTTTGTGAGGACGCTTGCTTAAGGTTCTACTCCTTGAGGTTGAGAGATTCCTTGCCGCAACAGATTCTCCATAAGGGACTAATAGCATGCTAAACTTTGAAATCTTAGCTAAGTAATATAAAGGGTTGATTGCGCATATATAATCCTTTAGACCTAAGATGTTGACCAAGTCTGGGACTGATTAGATCCAGCCGCACCTAGACTCCTCTCTGAGAACGAGTTTAGAAAGCCAGGGGGTCCTTTTTGAACCTTGTGACTCAACGGGAGGGTCTCCCCAACAGCTTGTCTGAGCCTGTCCTCTATGCAGTAAATAATAGAGTGTACCTTGACATCGAATCTCGTAAAACACTATCTCATTTACTACTGGTTTTTATCGCACTTACTACTGATTTTGTTAAATCACTGTTTCACCTTAATAAATATTTCACTACTTCACTCTAATTAGTGAAGTTCATCACTCTGTCCGCAACATACCCTGAGCCACCAGTCTGTCAAATTTTGATGAAATGCTGTCCTTTGTGCGAACTTTGCTCATTATAATGTCATTATAATACCAAAACACACCTCCAGCCCAAAGGCTACCCACCTTCAAGGTGCGACCACTCCTCCTTGAGTCTGTGCCCTGAATTTTTTGTAAGCTATACATTTAAATGCGAGGCAAGAGAATTTTGCAGCAATCATAATAAAGGTATTTATGACTAGAGTCACGCAAACTCCACATTGAAGGTAAAAAGTAGTATAAAAATAGCCCAAGAAAAGGGGGATGCTAGGGAAGACACCATCGTGAACAAGTCAGGTAGGACCCCATCACGGACTGCCTTTGACTCCGGGACCAGTCGAGGGGCTGAGCCTTTCTTCCCCCCCATAGGGATGCCTTTGGGTAAGAGACTATACCGAGTGCTTCCTCGGGAAACTTAGAAATCTCTCTAGAGGGTTACCTGTTCCATTTATAGCCAGGCTGTATTGTTTGTAACTTTGTTGCGCACTTTGTACCATTAACAATATTTTTACTTCCATGTGCTTTGCAGGCAGTCTATTTATCACCGGCAAACCATAAGAACCTTTATATTTGTTGCTTAAATAAACTGCACTACTTAAGTAGCTAGCTGTTTCAGTTTCTCATTGAATGCGACCAAACACTAAAGTGCGGCCATGGTAGTTCATGAGCATGACTAGACTGAAGGTGCAGTCCACTATTAGTGTATCTGGAATCGTGATAGTTTAATATATATTAAACATGACTGGACTGATAGTGGTGAATTGGGCATCACTCAGAATTTAAACCTAGCGGCCCCTAGCCTCACACCTCGGTGAGGAGTGTTAGAAGGCAAGGGGGTTTATTTTCTGCCAACACTATCTTGCCTCTTGACGCAACAGTTACACACTAGTTGGCTGCTAAGCCTGGTGTATATATATTAGTTGGACTCACAGCCATCCCTTCTGAACTCTCCAGTTTTAGATAATATGGAGTACACTTCTGTATAAACCCAGGTGTCCTACTGGCATAGCAAGAGCTGTCTTTGGGTTTGAAGGAATTACTATTACATCAGAATGCATGCAAATTAATGAGAGAGTTCTCGTATAGGCTCATCATATTTATGCTTTCTCATCAATGTGACGTGCGGAAAGCAGACTCCACAACCTGTGGGGTTGTAAAGTAGGTATGTTTATTCAGCGCCGGGCAGCACGGGGGATCACCCCACCACAATCGTGCGCACCCACCGCGGCAGTTAGCTTAGGATTTATACAACCAATCCTTACATATTCAAGGGGCGCCTATACATAACCTTTCCCCGAAAAGGCGGTCTTTATTACAATGAGTTCCGAGAAATCATTTCCATAGTCTCCGCCTTTAACTCCTCCCAGCTGCGCATGCACAGTGCCTCCTGGTGGTCGTGGGCCAGGGTCTCAGGGATGAAGGCCGTATGTCTTCCTCGCTGTGCACCTTTCACCTTTAATGTTAATGTGCTGCTCCAGGCCACAGAACTGGTTTCAGCCAGATGATCGCTCTGTCAAGACAACCGGGTTCCTTCTTTGAATACCAATTGTTCCCTTATCTCTAGCGAGGCCAATGTGACCACTTTATCATTTCAACACATCCTTTCTTTGCCTAAACACTTTACGCAATGGCTTAAGGTTATAGATATACAGCTTAAGCCAAGCAATGGCTCTACTATTAACCCTTGAGTGTTAGTTCCCCTTATCAATGATGGCAATACACAAGTGATCTCTCCTCTTATCTTGACCCACGAAGCTTTTGTTTTAATTTTATTCCCCTGTCCAGCTGAGGTTGGGGAGTGATAGAGCAGGTTTGTGGGCACCTGGCTTTCAGCCAAAGTCAACCTACCACAGTTCATTTTGGCCTGGAGAACCTAGAGAGTGTTATGTGTGTGTCTGTACTAGTGACCTCCAATCTCTGCCAGCCCCAGCGGAAGAGGAGACTGCTGCCTGTGCTTGTGTGTGATGTAGGTCCTATATGTGGCTGCTTTTGACAACAGAGCCTTGGCTATGGCAGTCTGTGTGATTGGCCATATCAGCGTCCACCATGTAAATGTGTCTCTGGATCTGCCTGTGCATGCCTGTGTGCTTGTGTGTATGTCCATGTGTGTCCCTGTGTGTTTGTCTCTGGGGTAGGTGCTCAGCTTTGCTACAGGTTGAATCTGCAGATGGGAAAGCGGAGTGTAAGACCACTGCACATTGAGGACCATGTGATCCACATAACATCTACCCCGAGGATGCCCAGGTCTGTGCTGTCCTGCAACATATAGCTTGGTCATCAGGTCTGTGTTATCTGCACAAATCCTCTGGCTGCAGGATAAACTCAGAAGCTTATTGTAGCAGAGGAACCTGCTGGCAGCTCCCACTTGGTATCAGCGTTTACACCATGTGCATAGCCTTGTCCTTATCTAATAGTGCAGCAAGAAGTTCTCATGTGAACACCCTTTCTGTTTGACAGTAGAAATTATGGATAAAATTGTTTTCTTTTTAAAAAATCTTGTGCTAACTGAAATGACCAAAATGGAGTAACCCTTCCATATGCATATGGATATGGATTCCAAGATGTATATGGCATGCTGCGTGTTGATCAGAGACCTGGGTTCACAGCTTGGGGTTCCCAGTATCTGAAGTGATGCAGTTTTATCTATACTATCCTCTCCTCTGTAGCATTAGCTCCAATTAACAGCTTTTAAAATGATACTTAACACAGTGTCTGTCTCATTGGGATCATAACAAACTAGCAATGCCTGGTGCAAAATGCTCTCCTACACTTCTTCCATCTTAATGACTAATTTCACACCCACTGTCTTAGCTTAGGAGAAGTGAAGAGGTAAATCTCATGAATCCTCCAGATGGATATACAATCAGAGTAAAAAAAGACAAATAAATGAAGTTTTAACCTTCCTTTTAAAGTGACAGGTCTCAAACCAACTTTTCTATGACCACCCACTTCCTTTACACTCCAGTAGTTTCTTTCATCCCACAATCAACCTTTTATTTGCACGACCTTTTGTTGTGCCATTGTTTTCATCTGGTCTCAGTGCTGAAGCCTAAGACTAAGCTTATTGTTTTGACTTCACACACAAACAATATAAAGCAAGGGAGATGTCCAAGTGGCAGTTTGTCTCTTACTACAGCAGAAATCTGTTTCCAACACATAAACTGTGTTTTCACTTCACCTATTTCACTCCATTCAATACCAGTAGAGAATAAGGGTATCAGCCCAGCTACAGTTCCTTACTTTCAAGATATTTGAAGTAAAGGGAATCATTTCCCCTTCAGGCCTTCAAACAAACTTTCTTCACAGAATAGAGCTGAAGAGCTCATCTGGGAAATATCTTCATCAGAATCCAACAGAAGGCTAATGTCTTGGATATTTGTGGAGTGCTTCTCATTATGTGCATTGTCCTCTTCTCTGATAATTTCTTTCTGTTGTCACCCTGTAATTATTTTTAGATAAGCTCCACAGAACTGTTATTTAGTTCACACAATATTCAGACAAAATTGTGTGTTTCTGCGAAGTACAGAACTATTTCTGTATGGATGGACGGGACATAAAGGATATAGTAACATGCAATTCACTTGATCTGTATGCCAAATCTACCCTAAAATGACATGGAAAATAATCTGAGAAATACCTCTTTAAAAAAAAAAAAAAAAGAAAGATGAAATTATCTGGAGGATTGACTCAGAACTAAAAAGTAGATATGAATTTTAGGTAAGTAAGTGATGGCAAGTCATATTGTCCTTGCAGTAATGCACACAATATCAAAACTAGTCCTGGACTGATTTTAATGTAATTCGTAAACATGTTACATATTTATATTTTTGGCTATCAGTCTTTTCAAGGCTTGTTTTACCTCTTTATTCCTCAAGCTGTAAATCAAGGGATTCATCATGGGAGACATCAGCGTGTAAGAGAGAGAGAGCAGTTTGTTACTGCTGCTTGAATAAAAAGCTTTGGGTCTCAAGTAGGTCACAATGCCAGATCCGTAAAACAGAGTAACCACAACCAGGTGAGAAGAGCAGGTAGAGAACGTTTTTCTCTTGTCCCCAGCTGATGGCATCTTGAAGATGGTGTGGAGAATCTGGATGTATGACACAACTATGAGTAAGAAGGGGACCATGATGAAAAGGAGGGCTATTATGTAGGTGGCAATTTCATTCTTGTAGGTGTCCGTACAAGCCAACTTCAGCAGAGGCAGCAGGTCACAGAAGAAATGATTGATCCTGTTGGGCCCACAATATGGAAGGGTAAAGATGAAAGTTGTCTGCCCTAAGGCCACCAAGACCCCAATAAGCCAAGATACAGCTGAGAGCAGGAAGCACATGTTCCAGCTCATCATGGTTGTGTAGCGCAGGGGATGGCATATGGCCACGTAGCGATCGTAGGCCATGGCAGCCAGCAGACAACATTCTGTGATTCCTAAGACAGAGAAGGCATACATCTGTGTGGCACAGCCCAGAAAGGATATGCCCTTCCTTTTTGTGAGGAAGTTCACAAGCATCTTGGGGATTGTGGATGTAGTGTAGCCGACCTCCAGGAAGGACAAGTTCTTGAGGAAAAAATACATGGGGGATTGAAGGTCAGCATCTACCATAGTGATCACAATGATGAGGATGTTTCCCACCAAAGTACTGAGGTACATGAGCAATATCAGGCAAAAGAGAGAGCCTTGAATCTCTGGAATGCTAGAGAAAGGTAAAAATTGGAAATAGGTCACCACTGTTTGGTTCCAGCAGCTGGTCATGTCCCTCAGCTTGTTTCTTTAACTGCAGAAATTATTACATATCCATTTTCTAGTTCATCTAGAGAAATGCAAAATAGTAAATTAAATATTTACATACATTGCTTTTAATAGGACAAGATATCAGTAGAGGAAATGGCATTTTACTGCTGTGTTTAGGTATTTTCAGTGTTAAAGATTGTTTAGAGGTTGGAGGAAAGGTGGTTCCTTTCACATAGCTTTTGATAAGTAAGAACAAGTTTTCCAAGTGAGTGTACTTCAATTCCAGTCAATGGAAAGGAAGATACGTCTTCTTTATGATGGCAGAATATTTTACTCCTCCTACCTTTTAGGAAGAGGATTGTACTCTACTGCCCCAGTCTTTGAAGTGGACTTTTCTTCCATTATCCAGCTGAGATCTGCTACCCTAACACCTGCTACCAACCAAAGAAAGCTTGTCCTTAAAACCCAGAAATGATTTATTTGTTGATAGAGTGGGGTTTTGACAATGAGTCCTTCTTGCTATCATTTTGTGGATGAGATTCATCCTAGAAAATAATCACCTACTGAACACAGAGACTCCATAGTATTGCACAGAAGTACTAAAGAATGCAGATCACTCTCCAGGAAATTACCTTTGTCCCAGGCACTCTTCAAGAGAAGTGGTTCTTTTCAAGAATAAAAAAGTTTTCGAATTTATTTTGTATTCCAAGAATCCATTCACTTCATAGATACATAGGTGTCCCTTAAAGAGAAGCCCTGTGTAGGTGGCAGAAGAGCAATAACATACAGAAGAAGAAAAAGAAGACTGGAGTAAAATAAGGTATCTCACCTGCCATTAGAAGGCGGTTGTGGTTAATACTTTTTGAAAAGCCACATCACAGACCTTGAGTATTTCAATGTGTTTATCTTCCCAGAGGAAAATAGTCTGTTGGGTATTGATTACTTGCAATTGTAGGAGTCAGTTATTTTTTCCTCATTGTTTAGGTATGACAAAACGGTCTCTCTGGTTCTCCTGTTGTTGTGGATTGGGCTGGCCACTTAAACAAACATCAGATGCTGTCTATTTTCTCTCCCAAGTGAGAGAAGAATAAGAGAAAGAGAAACATATGAGTTTAAAATAACCAAAATACTTTAATGAAATATTAATAGTGAAATAATAAAAGAAAAGGGAATAATATTAATAAGAAAATAATGAAATACATACAATATATACAAAACTATATCAAGCTCCCAGGATGACAATCACGTCAACAGCAGGCACTGGGAAAGTCCCAGACTGGACTCACCAATGAATGGGAGCTGAACTCAGGAACTGGATTCAGGCATGAAAGGATTGGGATCAAAGGAAGATGAACGGAGTCCTCCTCAGACATCGGCCATTGAAGAAAGAGGCTGACCCTTTGATCCCTCAGATTTTAGGCTGAGCGTGATGCAGATAGGATGGAATACCCTGCTGGTCAGTTTTGGGTCTCCTCTCCTGTCTGCTCCTCCCACCAGGTGCAACGCCTTTACACTCTTCCATTTCCAACTCTCCAACAGGGCAAATAACAAAGTGAGCTGACCTTTGTTGTTATAGCAACAAGTATAAGCAGAAGGCTCTCTGCATACCGTTCCTTAGTATTAATTATAAACATTATCACTCATCACTTTGGAAGCAGACACTGTCTGAAAACCAAGTCATTAATTTCAGAGAGTTCAGTTAGTTAGAAGAGGCTTAGCTGAAAAGTAAAATTACTGAAAGGAAAATTTGTTCTGTTTTACCTCAAACCAGACCACCCGTTAGCTCCTGGAACTATCTCTAAAGAAAGAACTATAAAACACCTGCATATCTATTTTAATCTGTTATTTTTTAACTGTAGCCTTGGGGCTGATCGCACAGAACTTTAGGGGTAAAAATGTGGCATTGAAATAAACTGCACAAACTAGCCACAGGAAAAAGGCTTTGCAGGAGGAGAGAAGGTGTGCATAACTCATGTCTAACTCTCCTGTTAAGCTCTCTAAGTAATGGTGAGGGACAGGCCCCTCCATGGGAGAACTCATCAAGCCATCTCAGGCCCTTCAGATTGTTCAAAATTGTCCTCTATGGATAATAATTTCTGTCTTTATTTGGGTGAATCACGATATGCTTCTGTTTAGTTCAACAAAGATACAGCACTTTTAAGCAGTCACTTACCTTACCATCCTACATCACATTAGGTGATTCTTCCCTACAAAAATCACTTGCTCTCTCACAGAAGGTGACTACAGCGCAGAGGTCACTCTGTAGTCGATGACTAAAGAGAAGAGCAAGGAAAGACAGTTCCAAGGCCAGATGAAAGAAATTCAGACTGAGTGTGGTGTCTTAACACTGGCAGTGCAGATATCACTCAGCAATTCCTCTTTTAATTGAATATAACCCCAGATTTCGGGAACAAACTGCTGTGTTCTCTGTATGCACTTTAGTCAAAATCCCCAGAATATTCCAAGTGGAATTTTTCTATTGATTCAAATAACCAGCATCTAGTCCATCTAAGTCCATCATCTGGGCCCTGTTCTGATAAGTGGGGATGGGGAGGGGTCAGGAGGAGTAGGGGGAGCAATTCTCCACTGTATGATTTCTCTGAAAAGCTGCAGTAGATACCTGTCAAAGTCAGGTGTAGAGACAGTCAAGTCTGGATGCAGTTTTACTCTCACTGAGTTTAACTGGGGTCTTTTTCAATGCTTAATGTCCAACTGAAATAACATCATGCCAGTTAACAGCCTAAACGGTACATTACTTTCCTTTTGACTGTGGAAGATGGGCATCATCTCTTCTGCATTTGGAGGGGCATTCAGGTGAGAGAGATGATGCAGGGTTCTTTCTGGGTCTCAATAAGAAAGACCCAACAACAAATGAAGAATGGCTAAATAAAAGAGCTGTTTTAATTGGATACAATAAAAATGACTATGGATAGTGAGCAAATCTTACGTCCCTCCCGATGCTGGGAACCTTGCATTCATGCAGAAGATGATGGATTTTCCCATGGCATTTCTTAACATATTTTCCTGACTCGACTTTTCGTCAAATCGCAATCCCTAAGACTATCATTGAAATTAATAATACAAACAACTGCTTCAACCAAGCAAAGTCAGGCAGCCACGAGGTTAATTTTTTTCCAAAGATCAGAAAAACCAAGTGAAGTATCATCTTGAAATACTTGATGTAGTACCCTTGACTGTTGCCAAATTCGAGCAATGTCCGTTTCGACTGTTTTCTCTTGATTTATATATGAGCAGCAACTCTGGTTTATTATTAAGCAAACTCCTCCCTCCTTTGCCGTAATCAAATCTAGGGCCACACGATTTTACAAAACTACCTTACCAAGGGAAGATACTTCAGTTTGTAGTCCCTGGACAGCATCCACAGTAAGATTCTCAATTTTCTCCATGGTGGCTGAGATGTTCACTATAGCCTTTTCTAATTATTTTGGGACTTCATGGCCCTTTGGGGATATTGGAGTCTGGAAGCCCCAGCAAAGAGTCTCACCAGTAGGGAGATGGGATTGGTATTGACCTGGGGTACAGCCACCTTCTATACTCCATAGGAGATTTTTCCCTGTAGGTAAAGTGGAATTATTTAGATTGTCATAAGGCCAGCTCCAATTTGCATAAGAGACTGGTATTCCAAGGAGGGGGAGTTCTAAATTTCCCTTGGGAAGGGCTGTGCATACCCAGCAATCGGCTGGAACCCCAAAGTGTGGATTAATGTTCTGGCTACTGATAAGGGACATAACACTCAAGGGTTAATGGCAGGGCCATTGCTTGGCTTAAGCTGTGTAGCTATAGCCTTAAGCCATTGCGTAAGGTGTTTAGGCAAAGAAAGGGTGTGTTGAAACGATAAAGTGGTCACATCAGCCTCGCTAGGAGATAAGGGAAACAATTGGTATTCAAAGAAGGAACCCAGTTGACAGAGCAATCATCTGGTTTCTCAACCCCTTGGCCTGGAGCAACACATTAACATTAAAAGCAAGAGGTACACAGCAAGGAAGATATACGGCCTTCATCCCCGAGACCCCGGCCCACGACCACCAGGAGGCACTGTGCGTGCGCAGCTGGGAGGAGTTAAAGGCGGAGACTATGGAAATGATTTCTCGGAACTCATTGTAATAAAGACTGCCTTTTCGGGGAAAGGTCATGGATATGTATAGGCACCCCTTGAATATGTAAAGTGTGATTGTATAAATCTTAAGCTAAGTGCCACGGTGGGTGCGCACGATTGTGGTGGGGCGACTCCCCCGTGCTGCCCGGTGCTGAATAAACATACCTACTTTACAAACCCACAGGTTGTGAAGTCTGCTTTCCGCATGTCAGTTTGGCGAGCCAGCCAAGAGGCACTCTGCTCGGCTGCGGGATCGACTGCAGAGCAGATGCCCCTAGGCGCACCCCGAGCGCTTTCCTCGGAGGAGCCTCCATTCCCAGCCACTCACCGTGGGAGTAGACAACAACCTCCTGAAGCAGTGGATAAACAGTATGTTTTACAAAGGGGCCAGTAAGTCGTAGGGGACGCCCACGCTTGGCCGGGGCCGCCAGTAAACCGCGCAGAGACGTCTGGCGTGCGGCATAGTCCCCGTATGGAAGGAGGGTACCCTGTATGGAAGTAGGGGATTTGCTGACCAATAGAGCGGCCGCTACCGATCTTGGGGGTAGATCGAGCAAATCCGAGGTCACCGCTGCATCCCAGTATCGGGAGCCAGGATGGACCTGCTAATGATTGTATAAGAAGCAGGAGAAGGGTAAGCGGGTCTCTCAAAGTTGTGATATGATTACTTGGATAATATTTGCAGCTGCTGGAGGGATACTAACTGGAGTAATGATTGTATGTTTTATTTGTAAATGCCCGGGTATTTTATGTTAAGAGCATTTGTGTGTGGATGCGTGTGTTTGAGACACAGCGCTGCTGTGAAGCAAGTGGGAGTCCTGATTTGTGGTTCCGTGACTCCGCGAGGAACACGGCCAGAGACGGACAAAGCGCCTGAAACGTTTGTAAGATTTGTAAATGTCTTGATATATGTAAGTTGGGCTGCTGTGGTGTTTAGTCCATCTCCTAAGTATCGGGGGTCTGGCTGATCATCAAAGTGGCCGGACAGGGAGAGTCACTCCTTCGGTGGTTTGGGCTCGAACCTTGGGAATATTTAAACGAAGGAGGGGACTGGATAAGAAGGGGAGAGGGATGAATTTATTTAGGAGGAGTGTATTTAACACCCGCCAGACAGACAGTGGCCCTAGACTGGGAACAACCTGTCCCAGATACCTTTCTAAACCCCCATATTGACGGACACGTGGGGGTGATCCCTTGTTTTGTGTGTGGGCTTACTAACAAATTACCTGAAAATTGGCATTCGGCTTGGGTCCTGTTGAAATGTAAATCTTGTGAGAAAATTTGGTATTGTTTATCTAGGAGGTGGAGAGCTGAGTGTCCCAAATGCTCTCCCCTACTCCCACGGTTTTATGATTGGGAAAGGGCCCATCAAGAGTCTGAAATAGTAAAGTTTATATGTGGGAAGAAAACTTCAATCCCAGAAGATTGGGACATTTGGGAAGAAGATTGGGAAAAGACTGTAAGGACCTGTGAGGAAAGGTTCGCGTGGAAATTAAAACAAAGCACAATAGCTAACAAGAAACAATCTAGAAAGATGGGTAACACTCAGAATAAGGGTATTTTAAAGAAAAGCCCCCTTGGTTGTATATTGACACACTGGAGGGACATTGCTGGAACCGGGGGTACAGAGAATAAGAAGACTCTCATTAAATATTGCAATCAGTGGTGGCCGATTTATAAGCTGGAAGATGGAGCTAAGTGGCCACTTTATGGGTCAATTGATCCATAAACCATCCTGCAATTAATGTTGTTTTTAAGGAGAGAAAGAAAATGGGATGACGTGTCATATGCAGATATGTTTTTCACCCTCTGAAATCACCCAGAGTGGCAGAGGGACTGTGGAATGGTACCGCCACAGGACCCTATGGTACTCACCCTGGAGAGGGAAAATAACAAAGAACTTAAAGGTAAACTGAGGCGGCGTTGCTCGGCATGCAGTATTGGACAAAGGTGCACTACAGTAAATAAAATGCACCGGGCATCAGAACAAGATCTAACTGATTTGCTTAAGCCTCCCCCTCGATCACAGGAACAGGATGTGGACTCGGACGGAACCTCCACTCCCCCGGACAGCCCTGTATCCTCCCGTACTAGAAAAAAGTCTACCCTAACAGTTTTACAGGCACCTCTCCAAGAGGCGGCAAGGCCGGATGGCGGGACAATGCTAATCAAGGTACCCTTTTCCACCACCGATTTAGAGGCATGGAAAGGGGTTGCCAAGGATTACAGGAATGATCTGGTAAGTGTAACCAAACATTTTCAATTTATCGTAAAACAACACAACCCCGACTGGAATGATATACAGTTATTATTAGAATATCTGACTGAGACAGAAAAACAATTAATTTTAAAAACTGCAGGGGATTTGGCTGAGGATCATTATAAAACTACAGGAGGAGATGTTAAAGAATACCTCCCCCTTCAAGATCCAAAATGGGATGCAAACAGGTCTGCGGATACAGAAAAATTGAAGGCATTCCAGGGGTGGATTTCAAAAGGAATGGAGAGGGCCATTCCCAAAACCATAAATTGGTCAGCATTATATGCAATTAGACAAGGTCCTTCCGAGTCACCATCCGAATTCTTGGACCGACTAAAGGACGTAATGCACCGTAACACACCGCTGGATCCTGGGTCAGAGGTAGGAATACAACAACTAGTTTCTTTATTCTTAGGTCAGTCTACAGGAGATATTAGGTGCAAGCTCCAAAAGCTGCGTCCCACAGAAGGAAGGAACCTAGAAGTATTGCTGGATGAAGCATGGAGAGTGTTCAGTAATAGAGAGGAAGATTACAGGCAGGGACAAAGAAGGGTGGTGGCGGTCGCATCAGGGAGGAGGAAGAAAGAAAACCCAGACGAGGACCGCCTCGACTAGGCAGGGATCAATGTGCGTTATGCAGAAGATTTGGTCACTGGAAAGATGAGTGTCCGGAAAAGCGGAAAAATAAGGAGAAGGGACAAAACAATCAGAAAGGAAGAATAGTGGCCCATGTGAAGGAAGACTGATGGGGACCTGGGGAATCCACCCTAGCGGATCCACTGGTTATAATGAAGCTAGGGAAGGAGCAAAAGAAGGTGGAATTTCTGGTTGATACAGGGGCAACGTATTTGGTTTTAAACCAAGCTTTGATGTCCCTGGGAAATGACTATATCATGGTAAAAGGGGCAACTGGCCAAAGTGAAAAGGCATATTTTTGTGAACCTCTGAGATATAAATTGGGAAAACAATGGGGCGTCCACAGACTCCTGTACATGCCCAACTCCCCGAAAGCACTTTTGGGGAGAGATTTGTTGGAACAATTGGGTGCAATAATTAAAATTAAAAAGGGAGAGATTACTCTGGAGGTAAATGACCAGCAGTATATCCAAATAATGAGTTTATCCCTAGCTAGTGTTCCCACAGAAGGAAAAATCAGCGAAGAAACCACGAACCAGGTATACC